>NW_025782390.1:0-35345 GCF_021130785.1 Homalodisca vitripennis | reverse complement strand
ATCGATGCCAAAAAGTATGTTGCACAGATGCAAGACCTACGTTATATGTACAAGACCTGAACAAGGCCACACTAGAATCCCAGGCCTCGCTGCTGCCCTGCCGCTGGCTGCGTGACGTCACGGTAAGGGGCGGGCTTCCGTCTCAACCGGGTGTGGCCTTGGCTCAACCATCTGGGCGTTTCGCACCCTCATACTTTTTACTTATTTTCACTTGTCATTGACACCAGCCTATTGTGAACGTTTGTTGACTACAGGACACATCTGTTTGGGATACTGTGTGTGTGTGTGTTGGGGATTTTGTCGGAGCCTGGTTTAAATATGCCGAGTAAATGTTGCGTTCCAGAGTGTAAAAGCAATTATGTTAAGCCATTTGTTAATGTTTTTTCATTTCCGAAAGATCCTGAGACATTCCGTACGTGGCTAAGAGCGATTCACAGAGATAGTTATGAGGTTACGTCCCAACTCCGCGTGTGCATTAAACATTTTGACGAGCGATATATAATAAAGGAAGACACTGTAACTCGACCTGACGGCACCATTTTAACAGTTAAGCGGGATAGGCTAAAGTTAAGGAACGATGCGGTTCCAACAATTTTTGAAAACTTGCCTAACTACATTGGAAAGGAATCTGCCCGGCTGAGAGGAAGGATCCAGAAGAAAGAAGAAGGGAAGCAGAAGAGCGACACCAAAAACAAATCCAAGAAGGAAGAACGGCGGGACACAATTGACTCATTCAGCTGTCTCACAAATAATTACAGTAAGATGTGTAACTTAGAACTTAACAATGTATATTCTCAACAGGGACAACAACCAACTATTTTTATTTTTAGTTTCCATTAAAGACAATATTTACCCTATAGTTACATTGTCCTTAAATATTAAAGACGACTTGTCCTTTTATTTAGTTAAAAATAATAACTTTGATCAAGAATAGTAGTTATTTGCGAACGTTTTCACAGAACTTAAAAATCGACAGTTGGTCCAAGCTAAGAAATATAATTAAAAAGCTATCCTCTGAAGTAATAGACATACCAAAATCAGACAAAGTAGAATGTATAAGCAGTTTTGTTGGATGGGATGTTAGAAGAAACAACAGACACTAATGTTGCAGAAAAGTTAACTTTCTTTAAAGAACAAAATTAAATTAGCAGTTTCAGTTAAAATTTCATACTGTACGTCTTCCTTAATTTGGTTTGCAACGTTATTCTTTTGTTTTCCAGCTGCATACAAAAAGATTAGAGATGCCAAAGTTTTGACTATGCCCCATCCACGATACTTGCAATCTTTTACCTCAAACTTGGGAACTGGTAGCTCTGGAATAGATACTACTCATATTATATATCTAAAAAAAAAGTTATCCTGTATGAAAGAAAATGAAAATGTATGTAGCTTACTTATTGATGAAATTTATGTAAAAACCAGAAATGAGGCTATACAGGTGGTAAATTGGAAGGAACTAGCTCATAATCAAAACCAAAACTCTATTGGATTAGCAACAACCATTCAGTCATTTATGATAAGCTCACTACTTTCACACAATAAAGATGTTTGTAGGGTTATTTCCCTGTAGAGATTTAACCCAGTGATTATTTGTATAGTCTAATTTTACAAGTATTGAAAATGTTAACTGATGTTGGGTATATAGTGTTAACAATTAATTTCCGACAACAATGGTGTTAACAGAGCTATGTTTACAAAGCTTTGTGGTGGAACACTTAAGAGTAGTTTTTTCAATCCTTACAACAAACAACCAGGAAATTTTTGTTATGTTTGACACTAGTTCACCTTTTTAAATGTATAAAGAAACAACTGGCTGAACCAATCAGACAGTAATCAATCAATTTATCTTCCCTGACTTTTATAATAGTAAAAATACTCATTTTGCAAGTGTTTTCACATCTAAAAATTATTCAAAAATTAGAAGAAAGTAATGTTGTTTAAAACAGCCCCATCATTAACAAAAAAAGTTTTATTTCCAACTAATATTGAGAGACAAAACGTAGATTTATGTGTGAAACTGTTTGATGTTAAGAACATAGCTGCTCTAAAGCACCACGCTACTCAAAATAACAATAATGCATTTTTTGGCACAACAATGTTTTTAGAGATAATTCTTACGTGGTGGAAGATTGTTAACGTAAAGAACCCCTTCAAAGGTGTGAGGTTTAATGATAAGTTTTGTAATCCAGTGCAAACGTTGACGGATGAAAGCGTGTTATATTTAATGAAGTTTGTTGAGTGGTTAGAAGCATGGGACAGCTTACCAGTTCAAGGGGAGGAAACGGGTAATAGAAGGAAACGAAATGGCAAACTCACTTTGGACACTCAAACTGCCTTGGTTCACAGTGTAAAGACTATAATAGTTGTAATTAAGTACTTATTAAATAGTTTAAAAGTATAAATATGTACTAATAGGTAAATTTCAAACAGATAACTTAGAAGCGAGGTTTGGACAGTACAGACAAATGTGTGGAGGATGCTACAATATTTCTGTTGTAACAAGTTCTTGAAGCAGAAAAAAAACTGAAAGCTGTCAGCCTAATAAAGGTTGTATCAGCTTCTAATAAGGTATTTGAGATCAAAGATTTATTTTTTACAGACCAAGACCCTTGTTTGAAGAAAGTGATAGTTTTGATTTTAATGATATTGATTTTGAAGATGTAATTAAAGCATTAAATGATGTTGCCATCTCAGAGAATGACTTAGTAGCCTTAGTTTACATAGGTGGGTACATATGTTTCAAAATGCTAAAATCCAATACTTGTAAACAATGTGAAAAATGCTTTGTAGAATACAAAGAGCTAGTCTCTAGCAACAATGTGTACAGTTCTTATTTGCAGGTCATTGACAGGGGAAGTTTGAAGTACCCATCTAGTTTAGTTGTAAATATTTTAAACTGATTGTCTTAAACTCTTTAAACTTGTTGTAAGCGACAGGTATGAAAAAATGTTTCTAATGTTGAAACATCAGAGAAAAGTTTTGAGCAATTTAATGTTAGATCACCTTAGCGACTCATACATTTTTCCATGTAAAACTTGTTCTGTTAGTTCTTTGATTTATGTAAAAAAGTGCATAAATATCTTTACTAATATTCTTTTAAATAACTATAGCAAACAAACAAGGGAAAAAATTGTAGAAAAGGAGCGTGGGCAAATGTAAAAAAAAGAAAGATTAATAAGTTAAGCCAATAAATAGTAACTTTTATAACAAGAATAACTTTTGTATTGCTTATTTCATTTACCTAATAATTCCAAATGAATTAAATATTTATGTACTATGATGAAGTATTTGTGCTAAAAGGGATACTCCTGAGATAGGATAACTACCTTCACCGGTTATGCTGAAATATTGATAAGTTTCACGGTGAGTCCTGGCGGCCAATGCTATTCTTACGAGACGAGCGCTGCTCGCCCGCCCCTTACTGTGACGTCACAACATGAGCAGCGCGGCCTGGGATTCTAGTGTGGCCTTGACCTGAATCAGCATTTCTAACGTAGGTAAGATTGAACCAATTTCACCGTTTTATCTCTGTTCTTAACCGAGTTCGTATCTTAATGGTAGAAATTCTCAAATATCACTAGTATATAAAACGTAAAGGGAATTAATTACTTGTGGAGTTTTGGTACTAATCTAAGCTTAAATTATAACCAAGACATATTAATGATATACGTTTATACCAAAAAAGTTCAAAGAGCTTATTGATGTTGGCAAACATTTTTAACCTATAAATGTTGGAAATTGTTGAAAATGAGTCTCATACTGACATGGTGCGTTTTAGAAAAGACGTAAAGAAGGCGAAATAGACAGTACGTGTTTCCCATAGAGTAGGCTACATGCCTCAATCTTTGTATGATAAAAGTTCCTCAATATGGCTTTTTCCAAACTTTTTGGTCCACTTGTGGCTTTCCAAGAATAGTTATAGAGTGACTTATTACGCCAATATTCTTTGTATTAGGTTTACAGTCAATGCAAAAACCACCCTTATGTTCTGTATTTTGCTTTTTATTTTGAATACAAAATGAACTATTTAAATTTGTATAATGGTAAAGGGAAACATCATGTAACAATTATACGTGTATACGTTTTAGTTTAAAAGACTGTGTCTTTTTTAATGAACATTCGGATTTTTAATATTCATTTTCAACAAATCTTTGCCAGGGGATTGTCCATTTTTTTCCGAACTGCTAATAAAACAATGGAAAGAAGAACAAATACTTAGATTAACCCTCGAGCTGGCGGTCACCTTATTTTTAGCCGTTTGTTATAAATGCATTAAACAGTTATATCCCCTAAAAACTCTTCATATATACAACTCATTTATTTTTTTCAGAATATTCTAAATAACAATACTAAATTATATTCATAAATATTTTAATATTTTTCAAAAAGGTTTTTCTGTGTTTCAATGCGCTATATAATAATATTTTTTCATACTTTATCATTTTATGTACGAAATATTAATAAAAAACTCGAAAATACACAAAAGAAGCATGATTATTTATACATATATATATATATATATATATATATATATATATATTATATATACCACGTATACACATATATATATATATATATATATATATATATATATATATAGTTTTAGTGGCTTTACTTGAAATGTGGTTAAACTTTTTAGCACATTTTAAATTTTGCGCAAATTCCACTAAGAATGTATTTTTTGCCATTTTTTCAATGGTTTTACAACACTTGACATTCAACCTATATGTGGGCATATTATATATCATAGTTTTTATCGTACTCCAATTAATTATAATAAATTAATCTTCGTTAACATATTCTCACTTTAAACAAAATTATGTGTTTAAACATTCGTGGTAAGAGTTTTGTTTGATTGTTTTTGTAACTTTGCACTACACCAACTTGTATGTATGTATATATACATTCTGTTCTTTAGTTTATATTGGCTTTCACTGTTTCCACGAACCTAATTAGTGTCAGGTAAGCGATAATCATGTGGCAACAGATCATTGATACAGCATCCATCATGGGACTTTGGGAACAATTGCTATAGAAGTATCACTATCTAGAATATATTCCTGCATCTCTGTTAATCTATCAGATTCAATCATAGATGTATCGACGTATATATGTCCAAACATATTCAGTTGCCTGCAGATGAATAGAGAATAAGGATAACGGTCAAAAATGAAATTACGATTGGAATATAAAAAATATGCATTTAGATCGTACTTGTTAATCATTCTAATGAGTTTTATTTACGATTAACTAATTAAATATTACTAATTTCAAAAAATAAAGCGTAATTCTTTCCATGAACCAAACATAAACTTACGAAAAATGCATGAAACGAGTTTTAAAAGGCATGGTATAGAATATACGCGTATCATTCTTCATTCAAATGGAAATCATAACAAATTTCAATAAACCTCTAGCTACGGCAAGCATGCCACATTTATGCCTTTTATTCTTTATTTTACAAATTTAATAAGATACAAGTGAAATGTATGTTTAATACAACTGGAAAGCACAAATTCTTTTTCAACATCATCTTGGATTAGGGTTTACTAAAGGGGAAAGAGGTTACTTCAAGTTTGATTTTACCAAGAAAATAGATTGCTCTTGTAGATTAATTCATAATATCTGTTTATTTATTTAAATTCTTCAAGCATTAATTTTTGTTTAACATTTGATGGTAAATATTAATAAAATTATAACTTATTCATTACGATTAAGTATTGAATTGTATTTTACTGGATTTTTCTTTTCTCTTAGACGAAGAATACAACAATCGAATTACTTATATTGTTTGAGAATTAATAAATTTTGTTTACAGTTATGTTAAAATGTTATGCAAAAAGCTAGATTATCTTCCGTTAAGAATTTTAACTTAATCGTTTAATAGTGATACAGTAAGATTGGTCCTTCCATGAAGTTTGAGTTTTACACCAAAGAATTGGATCTTATTTTTTATAAAATTATAAAAGGTTCATTTCCAAAAATAAAAAATTGAGATATCCTGATTGATAATTTTTAATAAAATATGACTTAATTTTAATTGAAAAGTTTAATTCAAATGTTTGTTTTACTTTACATTGGATTTAAGCGTAACTATGCTGGCAACGAGAAAATAGCAGAATACATAAAGTAATCTACATTATATAGTATACAAAGGAATCTTAAAAACAAAAGTAGCTAAAACTCGAAAGAATTTAACGAGATTCCTGTGAGTAAAAACCAAAAACACATAATAATAAATTTAAATAAAGCTAATAACTAAATTTTAAAAGTAGCACTAATAATTAATAATTATTTATTTAATTTCAGTAAATTAATATTTTTTCCCAAACAACTTAAAAAGTGGCTATTATCTATAAGGATATTGAAGAAGTACTTTTTAAAATTAATGTTTAAAATGAGAGTTTTTTTCTCTTTATTTCTCATAGTGATGTATATTGTAATAGTAGTTGTAGTTGCGTATGTATGTATTGTTTATGTGTAAGTAAATGTAATGTTTTTTGGTAAGTTCTGTACAATATTATAAAAATCGTATCTGTCATTTTTATTTGTGAGAAATAAAGTTTCTTTCTTTCTTTCTTTTTTTTCTTTAGCGGGCATCGAACAGCAGTGCAGACACGTGTGTCCCCCTGTTCCCCGACATTAATATTTTTATGTTAAAAGTTATATCATATTTTTGTACCATTTTTGTACCTTTTTGTAATACCAATAAATAATTTTGTACCACAATAGTTTATTAATAAAGTACTATGTATAAATCGGGGAACAGGTGGACACTTGCACCCGACATAAACATTTTTATGTTAAAGTTATATCATATTTTTGTACCATTTTTGTACCTTTTTGTAATACCAATAAATAATTTTGTACCACAATAGTTTATTAATAAAGTACTATGTATAAACCGGGGAACAGGTGGGACACTTGCACCCGACATCAACATTTTTTTTGTTAAAGTTACATCAAATTTTTCTACCGTTTTTGTACCATTTTGTAACATCAACTAATAATTATGTACCACATATAAGTTTATTAATAAAGTACAATATATAACCGGGGAATAGGTGAACACTTGCACCCGACATTAACCCGCGGGAACTCTCGCTATTAGGTCGAACCTAACATTTTTTAGTTGTTGTTAAAGAAATATTTTAATGTTCGTTGTATGAGCTTTAGGTTATAAATAAGCTATCTAGAGTATATTTGGCAGCTTTCCCTTTTTTTCAAGTATCTGTAATGAGGGAGGGGAGTGGCAGGTGTGAGGAATGTCTGGGCCCACGCCTTTGTTAGTTTGCCCCTAACTATGCAAGCGAACCCCGTCAGTGTCTGTGTTTAGTCGACCCTAACGGCGCGAGTGATCACGGCACATTCCATTCTAGTTTTATTATTGACTGTGGTTTTAGTGTTTGGTTGTGTTGGGGTTTTTTTTAGTGGATTTTCACTCGTAAGCTCCATTTCTCATATGTTTAGTGATGGAGAGAGAACAAATGACAACGAAATTCGGTGCTGGCTTGAAGAACATGATGTAAGTAAGTGAGGGTAATATGTCTTTTCAAGGACATTTATCAGATACCGATAATGAGAGTGAACATGACATTGATGACATGCACACAGAACAGTCTGATGATGATAGCCCTTGTTATGACACCGTTGATGAACAAATAAATATTGTGCAATCAATTTATGTAGATATAACACTGTGCAACCAGGGCCTTCTACACAAAAAGGTTCTAAAACAGCCCATTGAACGGTTTCTGCACTTTACACATCTAAAGACGGAGTTTAATAACTGGAATGTTCACAAGCTACAAATAACGAAAAGGACAAGACAAAATATTTTAAAGAAAATCCCTTCTGTTAATCGTTCATTAGAGAATTGAACCACCCAGTTGATTGTTGAAAGATATTTTTCCCTAACGACATGATATCAGACATTGCACGTTATACAAACCAGCAGTTACAAGAAATGCGTCCAAATTACACAAGAGCGCTAGGCTGTAACAACATTGATTTAGTAGAATTTCAAGCATTTATTGCGCTCTTATATCTTATAGGAGTGAAAAAACTAACCACTTGAACACTTATGAACTTTGGTCCAATGATGGAACGGGACCTGAGATCAATGCAGCAACTATATCCAAGAGACGGTTATTACAGGCTATTAGATTTGACGACAAACTTACACGATCTCAAAGAAAGAAAGTTGACAATGCTGCCTCCAATGCGCGAGGTCTTTCAACGGTTTATAAGTTTGTGTAAACTAAGTTATAATGTGGGGGAATTAGTAACTCTAGATGAAATGTTGGAAGGTCGAGGCCGGTGTAAATTTCGGCAGTATATACCGAATAAGGCGGCGAGATATGGAATCAAAATCTACGCACTTGTAGATGCAAAAACATTTTTTACTTCTAACATGGAACTCTATGGTGGAAATCAAACCCAGGTCCCTTTGCTACATCTAACGATGCTACAAGTGTGGTTCTAAGGATGATAAACCCATTGATAACAGTGGGATAAACGTAAACTATCGAAAACTATTTCACGAGTGTCCCATTATTGAATGACCTTTACCCTAATCACAGAATTACTGTCGTTGTTACTATTCGAAAGAATAACTCGGAACTTCCTCAAGAACTCTTGGCCATAAAGGACAGGCAAAGGTGCAACTCAATGTTTGCGTTTGGAAAACCACCAAATAGATGTACCATTGTATCCTACTTACCAAATAAGAAAACCAAGAAGAATGTTCTTCTTGAATCGACAATGCATAACGATGATGAGACACTGAAGATGCTGCAAAACCCACCATTATAACATGACTAAAGGTGGGGTGGATGTGGTTGACAGACTCAAAAGTGAGTATAGTGTAACTTGCTAGCGAATTAGAAATAGATGGCCGTTAACTGTGCTTGGTGGACAATGTTGGGGCAATGTTGGGGCAATAAATGCACAAATAATATATAAGACTAATACAGGTGAGCTCAAACTGCGAAGGGTATTTTTGTCTGAATTAGCAAAAGATCTAATAAAACCAGGCATGACAAGACGAGGATCCATTGAAACCTTGCCTACTCACCTTCGAGGAACGATAAGATGTATAATATATATATATATATATATATATATATATATATATATATATATATAAAATATATATAATATAATATATATATATTATAATATAATAATATATAACAAATAATATAATTATGTTTTAATGAAAGTTATAAATATAGTTTGAAACTTATAGATTAATATCCCTAACTACAATTTGTAACTTATAGGTAAATATTAATAAATACAATTTAAAACTTATAGGTAAATATTACTAAATAGGCTGTTTAATGAACGTCTGTTAAGTCTTTTTTGCCCCTCCTACGCCTTAGTTTCACTAATTTATTAAGGTTTTTTAGGCACAATAACATGCACTACATCCAATGTTAGTTGGATAAAAATTAATGTCTTTAAAACTTAAATTAATATTGATTATTATTTTTTGCGTATTTTCGTTAATGGGTGCCTTTGTCCAGCGGCACGTGACGTCAGCCGTCTTGAGCCTTGGTTGGATTTGGCCTTGCAATATTCACACAGTTGTGTTGAAGTATGTGGATATCGATATATTACATATCTCCATTACCTCCTTTTTGTGAAGTATAGAGCAAGTTCTATGTCGCTTTTTAGATTTTACTAGGGATATATCTACTACTATATAAAAATGGATAGCTAAATGTGTAGGTAAGAGTTAATCACGAGATCGGCTGGACCTATTTGACTAATTATGTTTTTATAATATTCGCTGCAGTCCGAGAATGGTTTAGAACAAAAGAGAAGCTAAAAAATTGCCCAAAATATTGAAGAATTGATGAAAAAAGTTAAAATATTTACGAAACGTAATCTAAAGTGAATTAAAAATTAACAGCTATTATCATTTTCATATGAAGTTCTACAATTAGGCTGAAACGTTGGTTTACATTTAAATATAATAAAATATTATTTTTAGATATTTTCTAGACGGTGAAATAAAAGCTGTTTCACCCACCTCGAGGATAAAAATAGAATATTTTCCAGTAACCATCACAGGAGTGTTGAGTAGGCGTTTAATAGTAGCTTATATGCTCATGGCATCTCTGTTATTGAGTGCGAAACCACGGGTAACATGTTCAGTGAAATTGTTTACATCAATAGTGGAGTACACCAAGGGTCAGTTTTAGGAGCAATTCTTTTTTTAATTTACATGAATGATCTTTGTAATTCAAATTGAAATGGAAAAATTATCATCTTCTGCAGACGCGACAGCTTTTTGTTACGTAAAAATAGGTGGATTTAAATAGAGCAAGTCATGAATTCAGACATGAACGCCATTATATGCTGGTTTACAACAAAAAAATGTTTAATATTGCAGAAGGAACCTCTCAACGCAGGCGTTGACTTTGAGGCCCTATGTTTTTTTACGTAAATCTATATCGGATACGTACCCTATTATACGTATATGCATTTATACTAGAATTAGTGTATTGCATTTACACTTGCATATAGTTTTTTCTGTTTTTATTTATGGTAGTTTTTATATTTTACTGTTTCATTCCAGTATTAAGTTTAACACTAATTTTAAATTATTGTTTTGGCCTCTGTTTTTGTTAAGTTTGTATCAGGCTATTGTACTTGTGGTGGATTGTAAACACTTTAGGAAAATAAATAAATAAATTCTATTCTATTCTATTTAGTTGCCCTCACATAAATTTTCCTAACGGCTATACATAAAACCTACTGATTAAAAAGAAAGTTTTAAACATGTCTGGTACTATCTACTCGTCTACAAGTTGTTCTTTTCTTTAAAAAAATTAAAATGTTAAAAATGTGTTATTTTTAAACATCCTTTAAGTCAACAATTATTAATAAATTTATTGGAACTGTCCTTGTACAATAGGCCCTAGTATATAATTTACTAATTGTTTAGCTTACTAATTTTGTAAAAACTTGACTATCTATCACATTGATGTACAAAGTTAAAACTACGTAAGTCAATTGGCATACTACTTACAAGTATAATTGGCTTTCGAAGCTTATTTTTGCTTATAAAGGTTTTAAACGCGGCCGGCGAGTGATCTTTTTATAGCTCAGTTCCTATTTGAATTGGATTACAATGCTTTTACTAGGGCCTGTGGTTTTTCCGCTGCCTTCAAAAGCCCCCGAGATAATAAAACAAACTTCGGCACCTGAAAAGGCGGCCCTTGCTAACCCTCACACGTGCAGCCCGGCCTACCTGTCATCACTGTGCTGATGACTCACATAGGGGTCAGCAAAACTGATATTTTCCATCATTGATATTTAGGTTAGTATTTTTATAATTTTTGAAATCTACATGCTATTTCAAGGAAAGAAGATTCCCAACACTAAATGACTACGACATTCCTGACGTAATCATAGAAATAAAGGGGTTAATGATCAATTCAACTGAGTAATATCAGATACTTATACTTTATTAAAGTATAAGTAACTTTACTTATTTATTTTATTTATATCATATTTATTTACTTAATAATAAAGTAAATAAATAATATATACTACCATTTACACCTAATAGCGAGAGGTCCCGCGGGTTAATGTCGGGTGCAAGTGTTTACCTATTCCCCGGTTATATATTGTATTTTATTAATAAACTATTGTGGTACAAAAATTATTTATTGGTATTACAAAAAGGTACAAAAATGGTACAAAAATATGATATAACTTTGACATAAAAATATTGATGTCGGGTGCAAGTGTCCACCTGTTCCCCGGTTTATACATAGTGCTTTATTAATAAACTATTGTGGTACAAAATTATTTATTGGTATTACAAAAAGGTACAAAAATGGTACAAAAATATGATATAACTTTGACATAAAAATATTGATGTCGGGTGCAAGTGTCCAGCTGTTCCCCGGTTTATACATATTGCTTTATTAATAAACTATTGTGGTACAAAATTATTTATTGGTATTACAAAAAGGTACAAAAAATGGTACAAAAATATGATAATAACTTTAACATAAAAATATTGATGTCGGGGAACAGGGGGACACACGTAGTGCAGACAGAGGAAGATGTTTACTGCAACCTGGCGACACGCGTCCTGGCAGCTGGCAACAAAAACCGTACGGTAAACAAACCGTGGATGGCAAAGTACAACACATATATGATAAATTGTTCGCAAAGTGGCAATAACACTTTACGATCAATCATCACAGACACATTTGCACCATTTTGTGTCTTTGAACGAGAACTAGGTTAAGTATCACTAAGTTGAATTGTAGAGAGCGATATTCTTGTGCTTTACATCTAAACGCAAGAATTATTTAACAAGGAAATAAAATTTGAAAAAAACAATAATTGTATTTTAGCACAGAAGATTTTAATAAATCAAAACTTTCATATATTTCCTATTTGTAATGAACAAAAAAATGCGAACTTTGAACATAATAATTAAATATTTAAGAAAAAAGGACGTTTTCTATCTCAAAGCTGACAAAAGTAATACTGTAGTCATTATGAATAAAACAGATTATTACAGTCGAGTTCAAGATATGCTTTCAGAAGGTCCTTACGTTAAAACCACTAAAAATCCTCTGAATAAATTCGTTGAATCGATGGTTACAACTTTAAAATAATGCCAATTCCTTATGAACAAAGTACTATGCAGAAGATTAACAGTTTAAAATCCATGTTTACCACGTTTATATTGCTTATCCATAAGCCAGGGAACAAAATGAGACCAATATTATCATGTATAGACTCTCCCACATACTTATTATCCAAATGGTTAGTTCAACGATTTGAAAATTTTTCACAGCCTCCAAGTCTTACTGTTAAAGACAGAAATCAGTTTATCGACATGACAAAATCTATTAAAATTACCAGTGAAGAATATTTAGTTTCATTTGACGTTACTTCTGTGTATCCCAATGTCCCTATGAAATGCACGTTAAATATTATCAAGGAATGGTTAATATCAATCGATTTAACACATGATGAAATTAAGGAATACATAATTTTAACTGATTTATGCATGTCTCAAACCAATTTTCAATTCGAAAATCAGTTCTATCAACAGATTGAAGGAACATCAATGGAGAAAACTTTATTGTTTTATTGCATGAGCAAAATTTGAACTAAACGCGAAACAAAATATGAATTATTTCCCCAAAGTGTGGTTACGTTATTTTGATGATATTTTCGCCATATTTTACAAAAACTAAGACCTTCAAAAATTTTATTAATCAACTAAATACATTTTATCCGACTATTAAATTTACTTGTGAAATTGAAACTAATTCATCATTGCCATTTTTAGATGTATTAGTGAAAAGGAATAAAGGCGACATAGAATATGACATTTACAGAAACCCCACTTGCAACAACAGATACATACCACACGATTCGAAACCATCGACCCTCCCAAAAAGAGCTGCTTTCCACACAATGATTAATAGATTACTTACAACACTTTTAAAACACGATGAATACATGAAGGAAATAAGAAACATAAAAAGTATAGCAGCTTTCAATGGATAATCAACTAAATTAACAGTTAACTTAATTGACAGTTTATGAAAAAAACAAAAGAAGAATTTATCAAAAACATCGAGAACAACTTTTTAAAGGGAACGAAAAACGGAACTGGAAATCCATGAGTTATGGTCCATTTTATAAAGAAATTAAAACATTATTTAGAAAACATCTTGACATAACATTTTGCACACTATATAAGATAAATAACCTAATTGGAAATCCAAAAGATAAAATTTTAAATGAAAATAAAAGGCATTTACAAAATTAACTGTGAAGATTGTGATAAAATTAATATTGGCCAGACAAAAAGAACCATTAAAAAAGATTTAAAGAACACGAAAGATATTAAAAATATGGACAAACTGAAAAATAAGGTATTGCCAAACATGTATTTGAAACAAACCACACCTTTAAAAACTTTACATTATTAAAACAAGTCCATAAACAAGAAGAACTCGACGCATATGAAACATTATACATAACAAAACATAAAGATAAAATATTAAACAATGATTTTGAACCGATTCAAAATTCACCATTCCTTTAAAATATAAGTAAATTCTTTTTTGAACAAAACTTTTATACATATACTAATATTTATTTTATTTTATTTTACTGTTAACCATATAAATTTTCGTATTAATTTTTACTCAGCTGATGTTTGTTTTAAATTGTTGATTCACACCTGATGATGGCATCTTCGATGTCGAAAGGCCTCGTGATAAAATACACAAATTATTGGAGAATTGTGAGTTTTCTTTTGTAAAATAATAGAAAATTAATATTCCAATAAGAAGAGCTCCTCCTCCTTCATTTCATATATTTGTTTATGTAATAATCCAATGATGTTTGTTTACAGTAACAAATGTTGAGACGGATCACTAAAACTCGCAATAGTGTTAGGTGAGGAATATAAGGGGAAAATATAACGTAACAACCAAGATTAGAGTATTTTAGTGCAGCTAACTCTATCATTGTAAATGTATATGTAAAAGCAATGTTTTATACACTTTTTGTTGTTTGAGAGTGACCAAAGATGAATATAAAGTAAATTAATTATTAGGACTTGAAAACTAAAACATCGTAGAGTCAATAACTTTAAAAACAAATTTAAACTCATCTCATAAAAAATACAAATTTTTGACAAACGTTCTGAAAAAAAAAAATATTTATAAGAATTTTTTTACTCTACATGTTATATTTTTTACCTTGTGCAGAGTCGAGTAACTAAGCATAAAACTGTTGTTCTCAGGATTTAAACTAATACCCTAGTGCTAATAATTCTTACGCTAAAGCTTGAGTTTCAACTCCGAATTATTTATTACATAGCTATTTCCACCTATCATTGAGCTTTCCTATTACCTTGGAGTTATTGGATGTTAGCCTTGAATGTCTATATTTTAGGTTAATTTTCATGCTGTACTCTTTGGATGCCTTCCTACGGCTATACATTCCTCCGATTGAAGTAAACTTGCATCCTGGAGTTGTTTATTACTAACACTAAACCAAACCGTAATGTACTTGAAGGTTAACCATTAGTCCTAAGATTAAAATGGGGTTTTATATGCAGCTCTTAGTTAAATATTAAACCTTTTTATGGAGAGACAGTTTTATATTTATAAACGTCCCTATTAATATTATTTCATCAGAGAAGGATAATTGATACAATATTATAAAATTACATTGCGAATATACGCGTTTTATGGCTTTTATTGATTTTTCGCTTATTAGCAATATCAAATATTTATTGCTTTATTAAAGTTGAACATTTGAAACCAATTATTTTTGTGAACTATGATCAAAGAATACATAATTTTAAAAATCCCAAGATTCATTATTAAGGAGGATACATTTTCTATTAATGAATTTCTCTGTACATTACTTAACTCCACTATTTCACCCACCCGATGTATGTTCCACTACGGTTATATCAGCCGCAGTCAAGGGCAATGCATTACCTGTGTCACATTCCGGTGATTTATCTAGAGTGGGTACATGCTCACTAAGTCTTATGTGACTTATCTCCCACCCTACCTTTCTAGCTTTCAAATTAACTAATTTTTTTTATGAATAAATATATGTATTCTTTATTTTATCAGGAGAAGCTGTGATTATGGTCATCTCTCTTGCACTTAAATTGTGTTAGTAAAACTGTATAAAAAATGTTTCATAAAACGTAAAAGTTTAGATTTATGATATAAAATGTATATATCATTCTGTGACATAGGGCATATTACCAAAAAAACCTATAAAAATTTCTATATTGATGAAACCAAACCCAAACGTCTAAATAGGAACTACAAAATAATGCAATTATCAAGGTAGCTGTGTGATGCATCTTGTGTTGTATTACAGGTTGAGCGAGATTGGAAAATGTCAAGTATATAGCTCATTTTATTAGGCTACGTATGCTACTATGTTTAAATATCATTGAGTTGCACTCAGCGTGTTAAAAAAATTTGTTTCTTTATGAGTTTCTCGTTGCCATCCTGGCTAAACATAATATAAATATAAAATATTCGTTATAGATCAGCAAAACTCCATGAAAGATCATGCACTACATTCGAACTTGACGGTAGATCTGTAGAAATGAAGCTTCTTGCAAATTTAAAGTGTATAGGTTTGATCGTTTTCAAGATTCGGACAGACCGACACACAGAAAGAAATGATTAACAGCTTCCCGTGTGAATAGAGGTTTAGCTAACGTTCAGCCAATAAATCACTTAAGTAATTTAGTATGTGTTAATTTTGAAAAATTAACTCTGAACATGTATACATTATTTACTTTCTACACAAAAAAATTTACTCACACTTACAAACAAAAATTTACGTAAAACATTGTTTACAGTAATAAAACACAGAATTCAAAAAAACAAACTCATAACACTGGTAAACATATATTCATACACAGTTTTCCAAACCAGGGGCTAATGATTAATATTACTGCACTATTATGCATTGCAATACTTAATTTGTTCCCGATTCGAATACTGTATAAAATAATCTAAGGATTACAATAATTAATATAATTCAATAAAACTTATGAACCGTCAAAAGAACGGAAAGTTGTAACGTAGTAAAAATAGTAATAATTTACATTAATATTATGAAAATATATATTACATAAGAAATATGTACTGTAATAGGATGTGACTTGAGTAAAATTAGGCTAATTGCTATCCTAATTCCTAAGCTAATCAGATACTAGTAACGTGGTTCTGGAGTATACCGACCTGTCAATCACCTAGAATACGGCGCAATTGATCTTAATAAGCCACGAGATCTATAGCCTTACCTCAAGTAAGCTTGGTTTGTGAATAATAGATAATCAATATATTGGCTATGTGAATATTTTGCCGATACTGAGAAGACTGGTTCAGTTACACAAAATGTAATACTTATTTATTATGTAAATAAAATAGTACATCGATAAGAACTATAATGCTACAATGTATATAATTATGTTTTACTTTTAGGAAATTGACAATTCTTTATTGTATTTAAACAATATACATCGTATTGCTAGCGTCGTTGTAGGCATATATGCAATAGGTGTATGAGGTTGGGTTTATAATATTGTATATACTTAACATAAAATATCAAATATGTGTTATAGTGTATGATTATCAATCCATGTCACATTCAGACGTGCATAATGGTAACATTAGTAACAATAGTAACACTCATTCGTTATTTTTGGATCAAGATTGCATGTAGCTTTCCAATGAAAATTTCTAACAGTCCCTGCTTCAGAAAATCATGAACAGAATAATAACACCTGACACCAATAAGCCTTAAACGGAAATCTGTTTACATTTTTAAGCAAATCAGATAGTCCGTTGATTAGTTTGACACCATGTTTACTCGGGACCTGTGCAGAAACGTTCTTCGATGCCGTGGTAGTCAAAAATTCCACCTATACTATGTTTCTTAATATTGAACTGCCATACCTCTTACAGAAGCACACTTTGAAAAGCAGTACAGAATCACCTCAAGAATATCGAATATATAGGTATATTCACCATCACAAGCTGTAGGATAGCATTTCTACACAACTCTGTAATATATAGTCTTGAAGTGATTCTAATAGCTTTAATTTGAGTTTTTAAACGCTCTTAATATTTCTCTTTTTTGTAATATATTCCCCAAAGGCGTATTTGGTATGACACGTGAATATTAGTAATGACATTTACATAACAGTAATACACATAAAGTATGAAGGTAACTAACACAAAATCCGTAAATAACAAAAAAGCAAAAAAGAGAACTAATCACTGTGGACCTAAAAGCACAGTATGGATAACCGTAGAACATTAGAATCTAGTATTTAGAAATAATTATTCACAACATATAATGGTACACCAATATATAATTATGTTTTTGATATTAACGGTACTATTAAATTGTGCTTAAAAATTTAGTTTTTTGATTTAATTTTGAATTAAACTCCTATAAACGAAGAACACGTGTTAATAATAATTAATATCTCGCTTAGGTGTACTTGTAATTAAATCTTCTGACGTTCACATGAAACGTGAATTACATTCTACTGAAATTAATTTGTTATTGCCTTTTGCTCACAGCTTTTGATCTTTACAGAGAAAGAAAATGGAAACGTGAATAAAAGTGAAACTTTTTGTCGAACACACTTTGTCAGTAAATTATTTGATTGCTGTGTGGATTTTGCAACAATTACACTGTTCGACTCAAGTGGTGGTTTCATTTATTGGAGAATATAACACTTATAAATTTCCAACTCTATTAACACTCGTAGGCGTTTAATGTAAGCTGGAATGGTTTCAAGTTATATCTAAGAAATATTCTTCAACTGTATATAGTTAATTATCAGTTTATATCGTTACGGTATTCTTGGCTGAGCGTTAGCGAAGCCTGTTACTGGGATGACTTTAAAAATGTATTCGCTTTCATACCTCAAGAACAAAGTGAGCTAACGACTTTTAATATTTCATGATTTGTTTTACAAAATGTTTTCTGTTGCTAGATTGTCTGAAATTATTTTCCAGAATACCTTGACAGATTTGAAATGGTGGATAAAACCTAATTTCTTTGTAATCAATGTATAATTAAAACATTAGAATGTCTCAAAAAATAGGTTTTGATAGTGCAATTTTGAAGCATCACTGCCCGCAGGATATCCTGATAAAGATTTTTAATTATTTAGTAAACTTTTGCATGCAAACGTTTAATCCGATAAGTTCAAAATTTATTGCGGCCATGATGGCCGTTTATTGAACGTGGCTAAATATCAGCGAAGGTTTATAATCGAAATGGCTGGCCAATATTTTTCTTTGGTCTGCTTAACTGTCTATAAGTCCTTTTGCAGTTGGTATGTAGCATGAAATGAGATATACGTTTCAAATCTTACATGACACTTCAGCGGGAGACTGTTACGTGACTTGCAAGGTGCGTCCTTTAAGTTGTTAATAATAGGCTTAAAGAAGAATATTTTAATAAAGAAATCTCACTGCATTACTTTATATACCGGTCTTTTGTGATTAAACTTAAGACCGGTTAATAACTTAAAAACAAGTAAATAATAATAAAAATAATAATAAACACATTACGTAAAAGACAGTAAGTTACTTATATGTTACAATATTATTTCACTGAGCACGTAAAATTTCACATGTTAATAATGAAACATGTGGTCTTCCTCGTGGTCCTAACTTGAAGACTAATTAAGTACTGTAAATTTTCTATATAAATCCTCATGGCATAGTATACAACTCCAAGTAGCGTTGATATTAAAAATTTGTTTTAAAGAACTTTTAAAATATTGTAAGGCAATTATATATCACTTAGATTAATAAGTTCAATATATAATACATGCAATATAAGGTACACGTATTCCGTTTACAAAAATATATTATCAGAAAAATGTTAGCAATGAACAATATTAACCAATACACAGACTGATATCAATACTTCATCTACCTAATAATTTCCATTCATATATAATAATAATGTAATAAAGCTTTTCATACCAATAAACACATTTTTAATACTGAGCTGAATGTTTGTTTTATCACGTGAAGAAGGTTTAAATTGTCTGAGTAGTATAAGATTTGCAAACAATTATCAAGTTAACATAATAATTTACACACTGGTTTCTAGCTCCATTTTGCATTTTAAGAAATGGAATTGTAAGAAACTCAGGAAAGCAAGAATGATATATCACTTGAAACTTAACGCTCTTTGTTGTCAGATGGCACTCGGGCAGTAATTGGAAAAACTTCTGCTCCTCTTTTTATCTTATCGCTTCGCTATAGATAATGTTATTGCAAGGGAGAAAATGTAATTTACAAGATTTATGTTTTTCATCAAATCTACAAGTAAATAATTTTTTTTGTGGTCAATAAAATTAAAACTATTCTAAGTCCCAAATTCTAGAAAAACCATACAGTTCTAATAAAACAAATTCAGTACAATTTGAAGTATATATTTGTTATAATAATTAAATATATGCATTCAATATCAAAATAAGAATAGGTTCAAACAATGCGGTAAAGATTAAAAAAAGAATAAATTCTATCATTAAATAATTAACTATCATAATGAATTATTTAGGTTGAACTTCAGTGAAGTTGCATAACTTGAGGAGCTGCAAAAGTTTTACTTTTGTCTTTCTGTCTTTTGAAAATGAAACTAATATATGGAGTTTTTCATTAAGCTTCATTCCTTTAAAAGGAATACTGAGTTTGATGATGATGCTGTCACACAATCGAATTTGGTTGGGCATTTGTTTCCTAATATTTTTACATTTGTCTTAAGGGTAACCATGATGGAAAGGAGAAAATTGTTGGATAAATAAAATGTTTAACAAGATGAGTACAATCATACACAAAGTTACACGTGACATGTAGCCTAGTTTATCAGAGATAAGCTGAGCCGTTCCAGTCGCGAAGTCGTTTGTGACAAACTCAAGACAGCCATTGTAGTGGTTTCTGGGCAACTGCTCCTTACTACACAATAAAATACAAGAGAAACAATTAAAAACTGCGTCAAATCAGTTCTTAATAAAATGTAAAATGCAGTCTGAAACTAATTTAAAATCAAAGTTCCATAAAATAGGTAAATTAATAAAATATATACTTATGAGTTACAACATCATCAAATTACATTCTATTACGTCAATATTATTACATTTCAAATTACATACATCTGAAGGAGCGTTTTGGCTCCTCTAGATTGCATTTTCCTGTAAAATTTCAATATATATATATATATATATATATATATATATATATATATATATATATATGCTAAACAGCACCAATGCATTGTTATTTTTTGACTACACATTATAATTGAGAAATTATGTCAGACCAAAATTCTATTTTCTTACCAGGAAAAGAATGTATTATATTTTTACTTCTTTTCCTAAATTTCAATTTTAACACAAGCATATGAAAATAATGATTTATACAACAAACAATATGAGACATTTAAATCTAGAAAGCGATAAATACTAGCAACACAACTTTCAAGAAACTAAAATTGATATAAGTAATTGGCGCATCTTCATAAACATTTATATTATTGCAGATAATGCTGTTGTATTGCATTTTATCCAGGAGAAAAAAACAATGAGCTCAAGTGAGGAACGGAATTATATAAATAATTCACAAAGGGATATGACCGTATCACAAAGTAAAGCTCTACCGTTGTATCTCTGCTTCCCTCGAGTTGTTCTTGATGTTATCATCTGAGGTTTGAGTCTACTCAAATTGTTTACCTCCTTGAACACAAACTTATTTATATATTGTACCTAAATAACACTTTGAATTTTGATGAACAGATTAAACATTCTAATATATGAAATAGTATAGTGATACAACTTACAAATACATTTTATTATATGTGTTTATCACGTAAAAGATACGATATATAACATTGTATTATACTTTATAACATTTGTTTATTTTAAACTTATAGTTCATGCAAATTTAGTATTTTACAACATTAACAACATTGTGTAATCTGTATATTGACGGACAATTATTATTTAAATTGTACACCACGAACTGTTCTGTTATCACCTACAATGGGTAAAACTCACAAAGCAATTGAGTCCATAACAAGAACCAAACAGACTAAATTCGAAAATGATCTGAGACGTGGATAAACCAAGCAGCATTGTTGCATGTTCGAGTGTTCGGTATTCAGAAACTACCATGAAAATCATTAAACTACCCTAAATAAGGTATTTGGAAATTGGTCTCCTTTCCATACCACGTTTTTTAGTTGCCTAGATAACGCTGGAAGAATAATTTTAGCTGAAAATTACCGATAGTTGCCTTTTTATTCACCTGGAATGTATCAGCTATCGAAAATAAATTTATTTCTCTATATTTTTCTTTTTTTAGTGTGTTGTCCGAAAGTAATGTTTTTTTTATAAATGATACATACATACATTATCTGAGTGACTAATCAACATATCCAAATAACATTTTGCGTGCTTATGCAGAGGGATTTAATACTATTTATTAAGTAACAAAAATACTTTTTTAAACGATTCAAATTTTTTTTATCTAGAAAAAAGTTTTATTTCAAAAATAAGAATATACATTATATATATATAATATATATATATATATATATATATATATATATATATATATATATATATACATTAAATTGTATAAATAGCAATAGCCTTAATTTAATTTCAATAAAACATTGAATCGCAAAAAGTATATATATATATATATTATATATATATATATATATCACAAAATAAAGATTTTTATATCCAGGAAGATAACAGCACTGGTCCACTCGGATGCACCTCTCTAGGTATGGAGTAAATTTTTATGAATTTGAATGTGTTGATGAGCGAAATCAGCAAGATTTTAATTTAGATGCAACAAAGTATACACGAATTCGATTCTGTCAACAGAGTATACAGTATATTTTTGCTGCAAGCGATGAATCTTTTAGCTTCTAGCACTTGTTACAAAACAACAACAATACTGATTTGGCTTCATATTAAAATAGTAATATTTGTTCATAACTTACCTACAGACAGGTTAAATTGATCTCATACAAACTATAAGTGGATGAAATGTCTAAAGGCTCAGATTCCGTTATAATGCCCCCAACGCTTGAACTTATTTCAATGAACTTTAGAATGTTATAAAACGAATGTAGTTGAGTAACAGAACTAACATTATGCCCCCAACGCTAATTTTTCATTTACGCATGATTATAACCAATTACAATTGGTTATAAGCTAAGAAAAAAGGGTACCTACGTATTATATCGACCACACCCCTACATTCTCCAAACACAAAAATTCTACAAAAACAAAACTCTACCAAACAAAAACTAAAACTCTTTATTGAAAAAAAAACAGTCAAAACCTTTTTTTCTTGATCACACTCCGCCAGCCAAAATGCGAGTGCCTCAGGCCATCAGCAACATGGTGCTGCCGAAGCCCGCGCTGTGTCAACGAATGGAATCTGACCGTCTAAAGTTACTGTTACAAAATATTACATTACCATATGAACCTACAGAATCGTTGGGATAAAATTAGGTAAAATGAGATAATACATATAAAAACTCAGCATATACTATATAAGCCTAATATATGTTTAACTAGGTTCATAAATGTCACACATTACGGCCAAGTCTTGAAGTAATCCCTTAGATCTGGATCTCAGACAGGTTATGCTTTCTAATTCATGCTTCTTGGAGTCCTGGTGGAACTAATTCTCTTGATGCAGTCACTTCGGTATTCTGAGTAACTGATAGGTTAAAGATCTCAAGGGGTCATAAAATCTGACCTTCCAGACACCCCTCAGTCCCTCCCTGCGGCATTGTCAAGCGGTTATATACTAAGCGAACCTCGTTCGTTACGAACAGTGCCAGAGGAACACTTCCCTAGTTCTGTAAATCATCGATGTTTTAATCATCAAAAATTCATTTACTTTACATATTTGAAATAGTTAGGATCATAAAACATTTTTATTTCAACTTACGTAATTTTTATTTTTCAATTCAAAATTATTATTAATGGATATAAACACAGGACATCTATCACTAGGGAAGGATCTAGATTCTATATCAATCATCATAATAATACGTTCGTAATTTTTTCAATTTATTAAAAATTATGGGTTAGTTGAAAAGGTCATCTAATTACTCTACGCAATCAAAGCTTAAGTGAGAGTGAGATTGGTATAAAACGGGTCGCTTTTACCGAGATTGGATTTCCAGCGGTACTTTCATTATGAAACTAATTAAATCCATTTAAAACTAAATATTTGTTTTAATCTAATAAAATTCTTTTCATTATTCAGTGAATTCCGTAAAATTCCTAAAAATCTCTCGGTTTTGATAGCTGTTCCTACAAAGTTTATAAAACTGTCCTAGTTTTCTTATTTTAAAGGTTCATTTACATTATTTCCAGTGAGCTTTAGTGGGCTTGTGAATAATGCGTTTTTGTAGACTTAGAAATACTGTAGTAGATTATTAAAACCAATATTTTCTTCAATCGAATAGTAGACTTAACAAAAAAGTGATCGATATAAGTCCTGACTACCAAGCTACGTCACTGGTTGAGCGATCCAACAATCCTTGACTCGCGCAATACATCAAGATTTTTTCAGCTTAATCCTGACTAGAATTAAAGATACCACAAATTGCATGTCTAGCCATATTTAAAAAGGTTGTATTATTAGTGTTACCTCGAGTAAGAATATAAGTATCTCGAGCAGTTCCCTCGGAAGTCCTAGCCCACTAATAAACTCAAACAATATTAACATGTGGCTACTCCTCCCAGTCAAAGATGAGTGCAAGAAAACTGTAACGAGTGAAGTACGTACAGTAGCAGTCCGACACTTTGTTTAAGGCTATTGTAAGTTCCATAAATGTTAATTCCGTTTAAATACATTAAATTACTATCAGGGCTAAGACACGAATCAGTTAAAATTATACAGTTAGCCTCCGTCCCAGTTGTCGACACACACCCGTCACTCGGAGTGTGACCGTCGAGTCAGGAGGGAGCCCGACTTAATGTCTATATCTTGCAGAACAATTAAAAACACATAAAAGCTGTTTTTGTATTTCCGGACATTTTGAATCAATACGTCATTAGGACGATGTCCCCCTCTAATCCATATTTAATAAAGTATGCAACGTCATTAAATAATGAACAATGTACTCCTGTATTAATATTATCATCACATATTAATATTAAAAAGTACAGTTTAAGTCCAAATGATTATTTATCGTTAAAATGTTTAATTATAGGCATACTTAGTGTATTATATTTACATATTAGTCTATATTTTTTTCCGTGCGAAGTAACACTATGAAGATTAAAATACTACCATATAACATGCGAAAATACGTAATTGAGGTAAATAAATCACATTTAATCTCCTATTTATTCTGCACAATGTTTGCATTTATACTGTGTTAATTCAGTCAGGTTTATAATTTACCACTATATATTCATGACTTCTGTTTACTTTGGATTTAATAATAAGTGGGATTTTCTATATTCTATTCATTATCATCGCAAAATAAATATTTATCTAAATTAACATTTAATATATCGTATTGGAAAATATGGTATTTAGGTAAAATAATGACTGTTTATCTTGCTTATAAACTGTTTCACATTAGTGAGTTAAAGTTAGAACAAATTATTAGTTATTATTATTACTTAAATGTATTTAAAACTTTATTGTATCTAAACAACATTTAAGCAAGTTTAGAACTAAAATCTATGAAAATAATATTTTTAGGATTTGTAGCATTATTTCCCTTTTTTACCGCCCGTTTATAATTGCTCCCCCATGATGGTGTTTATCATTGCTACACAAAGAAGGAGAAACTACAAGATGGTACATATAATACTTATATATTAATAACATATAATACCTCAAACATTTATTTAAAATATATGTATTGATATTATATCTCGGTTATAATACTGTTATACTAGTCTGTATTAACGCTTATTCTAACAGTATTCTCTAAACACCCGTTACTGTTAACCTTTTGAGGATCACTAAATCAAATGAGGATTGGAGATTAAGTTTCACAATACACGACGTATACATAATCAAACAAGCATAACAGATACTTAGTTTCTGAGTATAAACTCAATGTAATTGGTTTTACAAATAAGCAAGAATCTCTCCTGGTTTTCTATAACAAATTCAGATTCTCATAAATATCTATGTATAGTTGGGTTGATATAATTTTTTGCCATCGTTGGAAGGAAAGTTTTATATTTTATAATTCAAATTAGTAGATGTTCTTCAAGATTATTCAAGTTATTCATAAAGATTAAAGATAAAATGTTCGAGTCTATCCATCCAAAATTTTTTCAGAATTGGTTAATATTGTTTAAAATACTTTTACGGGAAATGGTCATTTACTGCAATTTACCATTGTAACTTGTAGATTAGTTCGTTAATGATTCATACGGTTTCAATAATAGTACAAGCTATTTCAAAGCACAAAATTTGAGAACAGTTCAAACTCATACTTAGCATTCATCATATACTCATCTCATTGACAGTATCAGATTGTTATTAAAAGTTTTTCTCTGAGATCTTTTAAGCTACAATTCAACAACTTAATTTCTAAATGCATTCAAATTTAGAATCTTATTAGCCGCTAATGTTATCCACAAAAACCGACCTACCCACATGGACTTTTTATAACGGAATACTAAATAATAATTATTAAAGTACTAGTTCTACTAATCCTTATATTACTTAGTAAAAGCAAGTATGATGTACTCGTAATATGATGGGAGTCCTATAAAAATTTAAAAACGTAAGTAGGGCATGCATCAGATAGATATTATTTATGTTCATGGTAAATAGTATCAGAGTTTAACCTAATTATTATACAGTATCATGTTTGGGACGTGTAGGAGCATTTCTGGTTCTTATTATTTATATACTTAACGTCACAGCTGAATCTGCCTTGTCATCCCGATCAAGAAAACACAAATCTTGGATCACACAGGTCTCGGAAACTTACTTCGGTCAAAAAGCGTATATTTCCAGTCTTTGTCATATATTTCAGATCTAAGATATTTCCAGTACCATAGTAGAGTTTGCCTTGTTGTTCTAACGAAGAAAAAAAAATATAAAACATCATCGCTGTTCGTCTAAGAAAACAGGATGAAAAAATTGGTTTTACAACACGCATTAGGCCACCAACAAAATTTTGAACAATGTTATTCATTGAAAGGTATTTTGCGAAGTACCAGAAGATGGAAACAAAATTTACTTAGAAAATTTAGAACAGGCACATCAGTTAATATCAAAATCAAAAGTACCCTTTGGTCTGAATAAAAGATGAAATTATCAGTTATTAATTTTTTCTAAATTCTTTCTCTGTTCATGATATTTCTCTTTGGTGTTAATCACATGTTCAAAAATTCCTGTTTATTTATTTATTCATGCAAATTTTTATTTATTTACTTGTGTTATGGGTGGTAAAAAGCACTCTAAATGTTAATTCAGACCCAAAGCTATAACTGTTCCAAATTTCAGCACAAACCGTATAGTAGTTTCAGCGTGATTCGAGGACAAACCTCAATACATCCAAACATTGAAACTTTCGCATTTATAGTATTAGTAGGAAGTAGGATATATCCTGAAATAAAGTATAAATTTAAGTACATTTTCGATAAGGCGATAAGGCTTTTTTAGTCTAATTTCGATGTTCTCAAACTAGTATACTCGATAAATGGACATGTAGCAATAATAAGCATGTAAAACTCTACAACCTCAGTGATTTGGATTTTTATCTCTTGGACCACTTTAAAACAAATAAGGTGTGCAGCAGACAACCAAGATACAGAAACCCTTCTTCCAAATGTTATCGAGAGCTGCAAGAACTATTCTAACCATTCAGGAATAATTTCAGTGATTGACAGTTGTGTCTTTTTTGAAGAAAGTGGAGGACGTTTCAAGGATCTAAATTAATGCACAGGTTGATGATCTTGAATGAGTTCACATTTATTGATTATCCACAAACTTAAAAACATATATGTAAATTTTTATTTATGCTTTGGTTTTAGGGTAAAACTTTTTTCCAAAATTACTAATTGTAATTGTATGTAAATTTAACCTTTAAATTAAAATTAAACCCATACATATGAATAATAAAACGCTCATGTCATAAATGCCAATTATATCAGCATGAGGACATCAATTCAATTTGGAGAATTGTCAACAGTGATAAAATCAAGCCGGACCATACTCAAAACTTTTTTTAGTTTTTTATAAAAAATATAAAGGACAATATGAGTCTCTAAATAAATTTCTTTAAAACACGAGATAATGGTGGTCATTGGTTCCAATGAACCTTTGTTTATAAAAGATAAAAGTTTGAAGTTTCAAACTTTGCTCGGACGTTTCAGATATGTTTACAAGATCCTAACGAGGTCGGGAAGTTCTAAATCTCTTGTACTCACCGTGTTTTCATCTGTTGTGTTATTTTATGTTTTACAAAGGTTTGAATTAAAAGCAAAAAAGATATAGAAAATATAGATTGGTACTTATACATGTTTATTATTGTAGTATATTGTAGATATAAATTGTTTATTTATTGTATCATATATTATATATGAATAGTTAATTCTTTCTGATATTATTTAAGGAAAAAAAAAAAACACGCAAATATACATACATTATACTTTTCTCTGTGATACAAAAGTATGTAGTACAGTTAGCAATAATGAGACTTCTTTAAGTTATAATAGCTCTTTAAAGTTAACATTTAAGAACAATAAAGTTTTTGTACAGCTTTCATCTGGGATTAAGAACGAAATATGTTTTATGTAATTTAAAGAAAACTCTTTTAATAACCATGAAAATACATCACGATAAAATCGTAAAAGACATACATACAAGTATAACTAAATCTGGAATTATGACAACGTTTTACTTGCTTTAGCTTCAGTCACTTGCAAACCTTATCAAAATAAAACAATATGGACACCATCATTAATATGGATTATATCTTAAACATTTAAAAACAAGTAACATATCTACGTAGTTAAAAATATTATAAAGAATAATATTTTTGTACGAATAGTTAACTAAAACAAAATACATAAGATTTTAAAACGAGTTAAATGTATCTGATTGTGAAATTCATTACAAGTTATTGACACACAATCCAAGCAATAAATCGTTCATTGGCCAATTGTGAGATTG
The DNA here is from genome assembly GCF_021130785.1 of Homalodisca vitripennis. Classification (NCBI taxonomy): domain Eukaryota; kingdom Metazoa; phylum Arthropoda; class Insecta; order Hemiptera; family Cicadellidae; genus Homalodisca; species Homalodisca vitripennis. The sequence goes on along the minus strand of NW_025782390.1, from coordinate 6,579 downwards.
GCTTTGGATAAATTAAATTAAAACATTATTAACACTAAAAGCATTATACTACAAGGAAATATATAATTATCTTCTACCGAATATATATATATATATATAATATATATATATATATATATATTTTGTAACAGAGGGCCAGGTTTCCTAGGCCTGGTAGTTGACTCTCAGCCATCCGGCTTATTGTACACCCTCTCCCAGGTTTAAGCTGTATCAAATCCCAGGCCTTTACAAAACCATGAGATCTTCTGAACAATGCTTTCCTGTTCCAACCCCTCTTCCGAATGCATAAGAACACCTAGGGATCTTGAGCGTTTGCTCTGTAATTCCGGACATTCAAATATGACATGCTTGGCTGTTTCGTCAGCCTCGTCACATTTCCTGCACAGTGTTTCCTGAACTGGAATACCTATTCTGTTCAGGTGACTTCGGAATATCCAATGACCTGTAATAAAACCAGTCACCTTTCGGATCTCCCTTCTACTCATTCTAAGGGCATCTGCTGCAATGTTCCTTGATGGTCCCTTGAGCATCTGCTTTGCTTGTACATTCCTCTCAGTATTTCTCCAATGTTGTAGGTGTTTGTTAACCATCCACTTGGTAACTGATCTACGTGCTAAGTTATATGAGACCCCACACCGGTTCAGGACCGGTAAGAGGCAGTTGGCTCCCAAGTTAGCACAACTGTCTGCCCCTTCATGACCTATGATTCCTCTATGTCCAGGCACCCAAGTTAAAATAACTTTATTGGTTTTCGCCAGCAATTTCATGACCTTATGGCATTTCCAGACTGTCTTCGAATTACAGTCATGGTTGGCCTAGGCCTGCAGAGTTGCCCTGCTGTCCGAGTTAATGTAGATGGTTTTGCCTTTGTAGCCCCTTTCCACATTAACTCTTGCACATTCTGCAAGGGCTATAACTTCAGCCTGAAATTTACAGTTTGCCTCAAAGTATTTACCTAGGCTTAAAAAGCTTAATTGTTAATACTAGGTGTCTGACTACCCCAGACCCCTGCCCCCAGTAACCCTTCAGAGTCATTGACCCGTCTGTTTACCAGGTTGTAGATTAGAGGCCTTCTTCATGGTAGTCAGGCTCACCTTTTAACCATTCCTTTCCTTTTTTCAAACAATGTTGACTTGTGAAAATGGTTTTTTTCCACAGGCCGTAACCTTTGCCATTCTGTCAGACATTTCATTTCTAGAATATCCAGTTTGAGGAATGTTCAACGATCCTGTGGAGTGCTTTAACTAGCATTGGTCGATGATTGCCAGTTTCCCATTGCAACTGTCAGGTCTGTTAGGCACAAGCACATCCTAGCCGTATCCTATGACGAAATATTGTCTAGGGGTGGTGAGGTTTGAGCTACTACTCAACTTCCATAGCAGTCGGTTGGTGTTGCCTCTCATGGGCGCCCCATTGTCCCCCAAGCATTACCAACCGCTGTAACCTTTTGACAGGTTTTTTTGCCGGCAGTCCACACTGTTTGGCACATTTTGGCCACCATTAACCACTGAGCCATTACACCGTTTTATCATTGGTCCTGATGACTCCTGGTGTACAGCCAATGTGACATGTCGGGTCTAAGCCCCAACATGTGCATCCTACCGCACGTCTCACCATCATCAATGTAGTCCTGAGGGGTCGGTTGATTATGTATTCCAGATGACTATTCCAAGTGAGTTTATCATCTAGTTTAACTCCCTAGATATTTGAACTCCCCTGCTTTATCTGTTATCTGGCCCCCAAAATAGGACTGGCTGTGTGTATTTCCAGTTTCCTCCTAACTTGTAAATGGTATCATGACGGTCTTCGAAGGGATTCACTGCAAGTCCTTCTTCGCTCACAACATCGCTCCCACAATCGGCCAGATACTCTCTGAATCATTTCAGACAGACTACCGTAAACTATATGCTTGCCTCCTTTGTTAATGAAGTATGACCAAACATCATCTGCATAGCCTTGAGCCCTGTTTCATTTCAGTAGTCCCAGGAAGTAAGTCAATCCCACTAACTATGTTTCCACAGGCTTGGTGATAATACACCCTCCTTTGTCGGGACATCCTCGCCTTGCGTTTCTTTACCTCTCTTTTGACCTCCGCACAGCAGATGCCTGGTGCTCATTCTGCTCTTATATGCATGTTATTTATTCCATCATTAACAAACAGTTTTTCTCCGGTACCCCCCTGGATGTAAGCTTAGAACACGTATAGAGTGAATACTCGTCTTATTATCAAAAAGCTCCTTCTATATCCAGGAGATTTACTCGGTTAAAGCTATTTCCTTCTTGGTGTCAATAGTGCTTGCTCAAATCTTGCCACAACCCATTGGACCAGTGTAGGGGATGTTTCTCACAAGATTTAACCTTTCTGATATAGGGAATGTTGATTTGGATGTAAGGGGACGGTTGATGAGGTACTGCTGTCCCTTAAATGGCCTTATTCCTAGGAACCTTCTCCATGGTCTTGACAAAGTAAGGATGATTAGGCTTTATTGGTTCCTAGTAAGCCTTTGCAACCGTCAGTAGGAGGGTTTAACCTTAGGCTTCGGGATAAATATCAACCCTAGAGGTCCTCCAGGAATGATGGGTTATGACTTCTGTCGATTAGGACTACGTTTCTAACAACAGTCGTTAGAAGCAGAGGTATCACCACAGTCCCCACTTTCTTCCTACAGTTAAAAGCAGGAAAAGTGCCATCGGTACCTTGGTTGTGATTTTAACGGCTTAAAAGGAATATCCAGGGCCCGTTTTAATCCCTAAGTAGTTGATAACAGTCTTTGCCTCACAAGTTCCAGTCCTCCTTTAGAACGAGCGTAATCTCTAGGTCTCTCGGCCGCGCCGCCATTCACTAACAACAATTTCCACTGGTTTGAAAAGATCCCATGGGAAGTGTGTATTCAGTAAACACTGTAAAGAGTCTCCTCAGGGTCCTTGGTGTGAGATCCCCATCTTCCCTAAGTATAGTACCCACATTTATGGGTCTTACGGAGCTAGGACTTTTTGGAGTTATTGCACAGTCCCAGGTTACCTTATCCAATACTCCTGACAGAAATTCTCTCCACGAGTTTCCTCTGAGCTCTTCTCACCTACTTTTATTGATACTCTGATTAGGGCAGCCAGAAGAGTAACCTATTCCAGATTCCCCTCTGCAACGTTATTGCCATGTATTTATATAGCTCCTGCGAAGGTTTTCCTCAAAGGTTTCCAGCCACCTGGTTCCAACATCCAACATGGCTTTTTTTCCTTTTGTTTATTTTCTAATCATGGGGCAGGCTTTTGTAGGGTACGATATTATTTCATGGCGTTTTGCCCAAAGTGTTCAGCCATGTCTTCGACCCCTTGCCCCTGATACCCATTTTCCCTTACTAATAGGGGAAATTTTTTATTTTGCCTTTATTTAGGCTCTGCACTTGAGTTGAAAGGCTAACCAAATTCTGTTTTATTGGGGTTTCTATAGGGTCTCATTGTTATTTTGTACGACACATCATGTCAAAGGTGATATACCTATGATCTGTAAGCATATGCTTCATCTAGCACTAACACTCAAGTTCTAAAAAACTTTAGTTCTGCAATGTTGTTGGGCTTAACGCCACCAGAGTTATATCTAAAGACCTCTTCTCTTACCCCTGTTAACCTCTTCTTTGTACAAAAGTTTGGTTTACCGGCCCTTGAGTTTCATAATAACTAAGTTAGATTCTACTACTATAAAATTCGAGAGACAACTCTCCCGAGCCCCCCCCTGATTGTTGATGTTAGGCTGCTCCCCCCAAAGCGGGAACCTCTGTGCTTTTGTGTGGTGGGGCGATTTCGCCATCGCAACAGATCAATTTTTCAGAGTGTCTCCTCGTAAGGGTTCCGAAACTCCACAATCCGCCTCAATCTCCGCAGTTGGCGGTGGTTCTCTAGAGAATCGTATGGGAGGGGTAATACCGCTGCACAACAGGATTCTGGATTGTTTGCCATCACCTGTTTCCTGCAACAGGTGCAACTTTGTGTCAACGGCTGTGTCTCTAGAAACCACATTTGTGCCATTTGTAGGTGATTTGGATTTTTGTTACTGACATATATACATGCTTCTAGGGTTGTTACTGTGCCATGGAAATCGTAAAATCCAATTATCCTTTAAGCGGTGCTTATTCCCTCATCACCCACGACTGCCAACGGTCCATGGTTTCTTGGATCAGGACTCCACGCCTAATGTCGTCAGCGCAGGATCTTCTGGCAGAGTGTTTGCCGTAGACTGCTCTGCTGTGGGTTGTAGGATTTATCTGGAGCACCCGCTTGTTCATCCCTCTATTGGTCGTTACCCTTTCCCTGCGGGCTGGTACGGTACATGAGTTTTCCCTTGCTCTGGGGCGCCCCGACAACACAAACCAAGTTTCCCTTTTTGAGGAACCGGCTTTCGTTGTGTGGTTTTATCATGAGCTCGGTTTTTTCTCTTTCCCACCTCTTCGTTTTTTGGCTCTTACCGTGCTTGAACTTCACCTTCTGACAAGAGAAGTCCTGTTCTTGCCCGTTCCCATTGGGGTCATCTCAGACACTCATTAATTGGCTCAATTCGGTAGCTTCTTTCTTGGTTGAGTTTTCGCTTGTAGCCTCTTCTGTTTCAGTTTTGTTTGTTGTTTTTATTTTTCTCGTTTTCTCCATTCTGTTCCCCCACGAGAACCGGGTGTTTTGCAGTCCATCTTCCCCCCGTGACCCGAATTAGGAAGATTAAGGGTAACTACCGTATCTGGGTGTCCCCCTGCGTTTTCCCGCAGAAGGCTCCGTTGAAGGACACTGGATATAACCCCCCCAATGCCAACGAGGACTCTCAGCACGGGTCGCATAAATCACCTTAGTCTGGGGTTGTTGGTAAAGTAGGGGGTGGGACCATTAGGAAAGGAAGGGTATAGGTAACTCGCTCTAAATTTCAGGGCCCACAAAACCAAGAGGGGGGATAGGGATTTTCTACCCTTGTCACTGGAATAGTGATATATGGGGAAGGTGGCCTTTCCTTCACCTTGCCCTGGCCACTTGCCCTTTAGAAGTTGCAGCAACAAGACACGAAGATAGTTACTAGTCACCCACGATCCCATCTGGAAAACAGTGGCTGATAGCCGATGAGGATGGTTCAGTCCCACCACGGGGCTTATACCGAATATGACATATTACAACAGCAAAGAAGGCAGACCCAAGTTCACCCTTTGTTGGAAATTATATCAGGTGTGTACATAAAGTGCCTGCACTGGGTATAATATTTTTCATAAACGATAACAGATAAATAAAAACAATGATTTGGTACATCAATACTTACACCTAAAAAATCTACTTTTTGAAGGTACTTATCAGTTTTCTTCTGTAATAATCGATGGGGAACGTCCCCGCAAGGAGTCCAGATACGAAATCTTAAATGGGGAGCATATGTATGTCAATGATGGAGACATCATTTTTAAAAGGGCTTATTTTAGCAGAGTGTAATGCCGCAAACCGCAACTCAAAAAAGATTGATCCAGTACAAAATGGGCGGCTGTTCAAAGATTTTACTGTGGTTACATTTTAAATTAGTAGCCATAACCCCAGTAAAGCAAAACTGCAACAACCAAACAAATACTGCAGATAACTACTACATTATGCTTGTCAGTTGTACAGAAAGTGAAATTATGAACATTAGTTGTTAGTCTTATCCTCAAGGGTTACAAATTTTGGTCACCTAATATATTGATAACGGGTGAAAACCCCTGATAACAGTAACAATTAGAAATCTCCAGTCGACCTATGACGAATCGGAAACACTTCCTGTTTTCATAAAGTGGTTGAACAGTTCTCCCTACAGATGTTCTAGAAATTGGCTACCTCTCGTGAAAGTAGTCATTAAATAAATGGCATGCTTTCCCTGTGTGATCCGTCTGTTATTTCCCCAAACCAAACCATCATAAGAGAGTGGTTTATACGGTTCACGTTCGTCAAGCGACATAGTGTAGTTGAAGAACTACAAGCAATACGACAAACTCTTTTGTACTAAAGCGCACTGAATAAAATGGTATGGGACAGCACTACTAAAACAAGAAAACTAGAATAGCCTACTATGAATTAGACCTGGCTACATAGGAAAGTCCTAACTGCGACCCAAAAGATAAGAAGAATTTTCCTAATTAGGTTTTACTGTTTATTCAAGGTTTTCCCCGGTTTATCAATATATTAGGACCTAAATTTGTTTAACCCTTGAGGATAACTAATGTCATAATTCACGTTCTGTATCAAACTGGACAAAGCATAATGTAGTTGTTAGCTGCAGTATTTGTTTTGGTTGCAGGTTTTGCTTTACTGGGCGTTAATGGCTACTAATAAAATTGTAACCAAGTAAAATCTTTGAAAACAGCCGCCATTTTGTACTGGGGATCAATCTTTTTGAAGTGCGGTTTGCGGCATTACACTCTGCTAGATAAAGCCCTTTAAAAATGATGTCCTCATATTTGGAAACATATGCTCCCATTTAAGATTTCGTTCTGAACTCCCTTGCGGGACGTCCCCATGATAATTACAGAAAAAACTTGATTAGTTCCTTCAAAAAAGTAGATTTTTAGGTGTAGTATTCGATGTACC
>NW_025782389.1:0-30000 GCF_021130785.1 Homalodisca vitripennis | reverse complement strand
TCCCTTTTTTTTTTAAAATTTTTTTTTTAAAAAAAAAAAATTTTAAAAAAAAAATTTTTAAAATTTTTTTTTTAAAAATTTTTTTTTTTAAAAAATTTTTTTTTAAAAATTTTTCAAAACCCCCCTTTTTCCCCCTTTTTCCCGGGAAAAAACCCCCCCTTTTTTTTCCCCCAAAAAACCCCCCCCCCAAAGGCCCCCCGGGGGTTTTTTTAAAAAAATTTTTTTTCCCCCTTAAAAAATTGGCCAAAAAATTTTTTTTAAATTTTTAAAAAAAATTTTTTGGAAATTAAAAGGGTTTTCCCTTTTTTTAAAAAAAATTTTTTTTCCCCCCTTTTTTTAAATTAAAAAAAAATTTTTTTTTTTTTTTTTTTTAAAAAATTTTGGGTTTTTTAAAAAAAAAGGGGGTTTTTTTTTAAAAAAAAATTTATTTCCAAAAAAAATTTTTAATTTTTAAAAAATTTTTGGGAAAAAAAATTTCCCCCTTTTTTTTTTTGGGGGGAAAATTTTTTTTAAATTTTTAAAAAAAAAAAAAATTATTTTTTTAAAAAAACTTTTAAAAAAGGGGGTTTTTTTTAAATTTTTTTAAAAAAATTTTTAATTTTAAAAAAAACCCCCCAAAAAAAATTTAAAAAAAAAAAAAAAAACCTAAACGAAATTCGGGTTTTTTTAGGTAAATTTTTAAAAAATGTGTTTTTTTAAAAATATTTTTTAAAATTTTCCCCAAATTTTATTTACCTTTATTTACAGGGGTTGTTTTTAAAAACCTTATTTTTGCCCAAATTGGGGTGGAAATCATTAAAAAAAAATTTAAAATTTAAATGATAAAAAAACCAAAAAATTCTGTCTTTCTCCAAGCCTTATTTAAAATTAAATTAATTTGGGCCATTACTGTATTCTTCGGGTTAAAAATTTATTTGAAAAGTTTAAACAAGGGAAATGGGAAAATCAATTTTAGAAAAGCCCCAAAAAAGGCCCAAATAGTCTAAAAAATTTTCCCCTAAAAACTCTAAAAGTTTTAGGCCCAAAAAGTGTTTCTCCCTTTGCCCCTTATAATTTTATATAAAACCCACAACATAAAGATACTTAAGAAATTGCAAAAAATATAAAAACGAGACTTGTCGCTATGGCATGTTATGTAAAAGTTATACCTATATTCGCAGAAAGAGAATATGGTTTGCTGCTCAAAAGAGTAGTTGGAAATTTTTTCTATATTAAAATGAAAGGTAACCGAGAATTCAATCACAGGGAAATCCGCGCCGCGAGAGCGCCCACTCCCGCCTAGCCGTACACGTGTGGGGAGGCACGGAATTATTGCGGTTTCCCCCCGGGGGATCCTCCCTCCACCACTGACATATAAGCCTCTAGATCCATTAGTCAGTTCCATCGAGCCCCGACATTGGTCTTCATGTTTCCCCTTACTGTCTAGAGTAGGTTCTTTTGCTCTCGCTGTTCCTTGTACAACACGATTTGCCTCCTTCTGCAGTGCGGGCGCTCATATAAATTGGAATGACATATCAGCTGTCTCTAGGTCCAAAACTGCTCCCTTCACAGTACCGTTTGTGCTGCAGATCGTTGGGACATTATGGACTAAGCAAAATGATATAGAAATGACCACAAATCAGGATGACTTGTTTCCATTCTAGCATCTCAGAGAAGAGATTACGGAAGCCAAAGGAAACTATCCTTGTAGTCTGTAAACCCTCGGATCGTTGCTCAAAACCGCGCAGAGCCCTTGAAGTGGATACCGAAAGAACAACTCTATAAGCATACGTCCAGGTTACAAACAGCGTACACCTGGAATAACCCAAAAACTGCCTCTTGGCCTGTACGGTAAGCTACATGCCATAATGAGCCAAAGGACCCCCCTTTCTAGGTAGACTATTTAGGATCTGATTACCCAGTGTGTCTAGGATAGTGGTACCTTTAGCTAGCTTCACGGGGTATCCCTATCCCCGAAAGGTACTGGATATATCACATGCGTGTAATAAACACCCCATGCAAGAATTGTACTAAGCTGGTTGTAATATGCATATCTTAGAGTTTAGAAGAATTTTGTTGAAAGAATAGTGTTGTATAGTAATATATAAGAAATTGTAATAGTAATTTTTTTTTAGGTAATTTGGGCCCCCTATTGGATATTCTAAATTCAAAAAATTGATAAAAATTGGCTGTAAGTAAAGATAGAGTTTTAATTATATTTAGTACCGTTTATTCAAGTTTGAACCTAGTGCGAAATGTTAGCAAATAATGGGAAACCCTGGGTTTACCAATATAGTCGAAAATATCGCATAATTCTATTAAAAAGGCATTTCATATGTATTTTTCAGTTACAATCGGGAAGCCTTTGTACCAAGTAATATTTATTGTTATATCTTTCCTAAGTATCGGACTCTTATACTGAAATGATCTGGGATATCAAGTAAATGAATTAAAAAATAATTAAAAATCGCACGTTTTAAAAGTGATTAGTTAAAAAGTAAATTCAAAAAAAAGATAGGATATTACACATTTTAAATTCAATAAATTGTAAATAAAAACCTTTTTTTGTATTTATTTGTTTCGTTTCCATAACAAATTAAAAACCGTCGTAAAATATAAGTGTAGCACGTTAAAACTTCCTTATGCGTTTAAATTAAAACTTTATACCTGACAAGAACCCACATCTGCAGTTTAGACGAGTTGGTCTTTGACTTTGATCTAGTTGCGCTGCTTGAAATTATGACGAATCAAGTATACATATGTTTGTGCTTCTCATTCTCCATACACCCAGTTTCCTGGAATACGTAGATGTTACAAAAGCACATGAATATGTGGTTATATTACATAACAAATATTAAACATGTGATAATACTACAAAAATCTTCATAGTTCATTGAAAACAATGTGTTTAGATGTGAATACTAAATAAAAGACCAGGTGCATATCCCCTCTTTGAACAACAATCCATTCACAATAATTCGTCCATCATAACTACTCCTGGGACACGACCCCTCGTGTTCAAATCTATTATTCATCGATAATGCGGTAATAGATTATTATTTATAAATCTATAGAATGCAGTCATACTTAATATATTTGTTCTGTATGTTTCTTTCTTAATTTCCCTTAAATAAATAAATAATTTATTTTATTTTTTGGAGGGTTTGCTTAGTAACGTAATGTTTGTCAGATTACGTGAATAAACAGTATATGCCCTTAGTAATACATAACAAACTAAAAACAAAATATTTATAATAAATACAACACTATAACAAAATTGGCATTAAAAAATTTGAAAATCTGTGAGGTAAGCATTTAAAAGCAGAAACAAAAGTTAAATAAGTAAATATATATAACAGTTTAGAAAATACAAACTGATTATAAAAAAATGCACTACTTTGTATAAATTGCTGCTCTTAAAAAATTCGATTTATCGATTTAAGCATACTAATATTATGACACTTTTGTGTAAGAAAGGTTCATTTTACATTGTTGGGTTTAAAGTAGGTGGCGTTCCTACTTCCGATCTAAAGTTGCACTAGAGGAAAGTGAAGTTTTTTGGTCTTGGTGAGTGCTCCTTTGAGGATACATTCCCGGTAAAACGTTTGTGATCCAAGTTATCGACGATTCTCCTAGATCTTTTTGCGTCACGCCCGTTTGTCAAGAAACTGCATACGTCTTCAATGGGGGCCAAATTACTTCTGTTTAAAGAGGGAAACCTTTTCTGCATATACAGGGATAAAATTAACCCTATAGTTATAACGGACCAAGGTTTTGCTCTATTTTAATTTACAAGCATTCCTACCTGAGGTACTATTATTACTGTTTGAATACAGGGTAGCTGTAGTTATCCCGGACAATGTGGGTGACCGCCTGATCTGCAGCTTTGCGTATCTGGACGGTATTTATAAATCTATATAAAACCCCTTTGTCTACCACGCATTGTGATGCAAACGTGTAGTAGCCACTAAATGTGAGGCCTAAAATCCAATATGACCCCCAATGCTTTCAAATTTGTCTCACACTGCAAACAACTGTCAACTCAGCCTGAGTTGTTAGATTGTCTCGCCGAGGTTCTGTAAATTATTGTGTGGGCCACTGAGAAGAGCTGTGATTGTCTGTATTACCAATAGACATGAATAAGGCAAAACACTTTAGTAAAACCAGGATTATTTGTAGCAGTAGCAATCTGCCAACCTGTCCGGGTCATGTGGACAAGTGCTGTGACAGTAATCTGGCGATTAAATGAGTGAGTACTTATACATGCAATCACGGGGAACTCAGAAGTGTATAGATTAACAAAATTGGGAACCAATAACTTGCCTTGAGGAAATCCCACAGTTGGCATGCAAGCACTAAGTCACCCAAACATTCTGGTTTCTGCTGTCTCGAACTTGAGGTTAAATGTGTCCCGTTCAAATCCAATTCGTTTTAAAACCCAGTAATTTATATTAGCCACCATCATATTATAAATGATAGAGTAAAAGCTTGCGAATAATCCAAGAAAGGCAACATGGCTTACTCTTTTATCCACTAGATCACTATCCATGTTTGTAAAGGGGCGGTTGCAGGTTTTCAATAATCCAGATTGACGATCATGGCGCAATATATCACTCGTATGTATTGTATGACTGCTTAGCAGGTGATATAATTATTGTTTCCAGAAAGTTTGATATAGCTGGAAGGATTGACACTGGCCTCAAATGTTTGATACTTGTAGGGTCGTCATAAGTGGCGCATACGGTTAGTTAGAACAATCCTGGTTTCTCCCCGGAATTGTAGGGAAACTATCCGAGTTTTGCGAGAGTGCTGAGCGTATTCATTACCATGGGGGTCACCGCTTGAAGAATATGAGGACTTACAGCTTTTTAAATATATTTGGTATAAAAATAACGCCGATACCCGACTGCACGAGGGTTTGTCTTGTTCATATCCTAATTTAAGTACTTTTGTTACGGTTCGTTTGTAATAAATTTGGTCAGTTTTTAGTATTTTCACATTTCTCCAAGGTGATTTTCTTTTTATTTACATCTCTTGAAAGCGAATGGAGCATTTCCGTCATAAACCTGATTTATTTTTAATTTCTAAATAGTACTTCAATGCAAAGCTAAAACTTTTAGGTCAATGTTGTATAGTTTCGAAAGAATTAAAATAGGCATTGGTTTAAATTTTACTTCAATGTATACGCGAATCTTTTAAGTTTATAAGGAAGGAGGCGTCAATTATTATTTCTATAATTAAATAAATGATTTTGATCTTTTTAAAAGTTTTTTTCAAAATTGAAACATGCTAATAAGTGAAAAATCGTTTTAGACCAATTGTGATAGATGCTAGAGATATGCCCGTTGCTTCTTATTATATCGTCGAGGTACCGCAAATATCAAACTGCAAGAATTGCCAGTAGATACACATCTCTCCCAGTGTCCCGTGACTCATTACAATGACCCTTACCTCTCATCATGAGTTGTTTTGTTGACAAACACGATTCAACAATTATATGTACTGTTATTAATATATTATTACCACCTACTAATATTGTTATGAAGTTTTAGTAGAATTGGTTAACTTGATTCATTATACAAGCAAAATTTCTATAAACTTTATAGCTAACTCTCATTATCTTAACACCATTTTACTAATCAGTTATCCCATGTCTTTCGTACTCACGCTCTTGGGCTATTACATGAGTGATGAAGCACCGATAGCTAGTTCGTTCGAGTGACTTATATTTCTGACCACTATGACGAGTGTGCACTTTGTTTAAAAAGTAAAAAATTAAAGTGTAAAAAAAGAGCATGTTATGGCCAATCGATAATCTACTATCGGTGTTTCGAATGTTTTTTCCATAGTTAATTTATTTTGTTTACTCATACACTTGCAACACAAATCACATGCAGTATCTGTTTTATTGTCTACTGATATCCCCCGCAATTTACGAGTACTGACTAGGCACTATGGTAGCTTAACATTTACTGAAATGTCTAGTTAATAAAAAATACATTTTTACTAGAAAACTTTGAATTTTTCTCATTCTGGATATATATTTTAACTACTCTGTCTCAAATGCGGGTTGGAGTAAATGATTGGAAATAAGAAGTAATTTGGTATTACTCTGTAAGCTAAAGTAATGGCTTACTCTGTGCTTTCACACTTTAAAATTAAAAAAAAATGCAATAATAGTTTATAACGCTTCCAGTAAAGCGTTTTAAGAACCATGGGGATGTTTGAAACTTTTCGAATATGCTACATAGGAAACCGAATGTGCAATTCTTTACCATTTAATATACATGAAAGTAATTTATGAATTTAATATGGATCGGAGAAAGGAATTTAGATATGAAACAAATATTTGATATAAAATTAGCTTGGACAAAATTGTAGCAACCAAAGTTGTATGATACACCCTGAACCACAAGTTCAGCAATTGGTGGTGATGTTATGGTTGAATTATACGGATTTTTCTTTGTTATAAAAAGTTTATATAAATTTTTAAGTAATTTTTATCATTTATGTACCTAAAAACATTCTTCCGCTTCCTCATATATATTTTATATAGTATATTATATATATATAATATGATATATATATATAATATATTATATATTTTATATTTTATTATGAATATATCTAAAAGAACGAGACTGCTAGTGTATAACAGTTTCATTCGAAAATCACTGAAGGTTAAAGATTCCATATTAATATCTTTTTAGATTTTACGATTCGGACGAAACTAAAGCATTTCTCTATAAATTGAAGAACAACACTGGACAATTCGTTTCAATATACAATATAATCATGTGTTAGGCAGATATATTTAATATCCAGCCCGATTATAATAGTAAAGATATTTGATTAAATTTAAAACAAATCAACTTGATAAATTGTGGGTGGATGGGACACTGAAGAAGCTCGACTAATAGAAAATTATAAACTAAGGATGACGTTAATTCACTTTATGTGTCAGGCAAGCTCCAGAGCGCGAGATTTAGTGCGCTCTGAAAAAGAAAATTCCTAATAAGAATTTGTCATGTTCAAGGACAATAACATTTATTTGCCAATTCCGTTACTAGAACTGCTTACCTTGGCCCTTCGTACATGCAAACGCTGCGGTGTGGAAAGTATAGATGATAATAACTCAATGAAAAAATTATAATCAAAAACTATACTCTGGAACAGATGGTTTATTAAATGCAAACATATCTCGATATCTATCATCTCTCTATAAATCTTGCGCGCGCAGAGAATTTAAAAACATCCCTTTAAATGACAAATAGCTCGCGCGTAAATTTACCTAAATATATTTTAAAATTTCGAAAGACGAAATTCCTAACACATTTGGAGAATCCACTTGTCTGTGGATGGAAAACTATTGTTCCCTATTATGATCACCATGGAAACAAACAGCACATCTATGGTAAGCCAATTAAATTTGGATTAGAAATGTAGCTTACGTTTCATGGTGTGGAAACGTGCGCGAGCTCGTGAGTCGTATTCTAATATCATTCAAGCCTCAATATTGGGGCAAAAATTGAGACTACTACTCGAAAAAAAAAAAAAAAAAAAAAAAAAAAAAAAAAAAAAAAACACAAAAAAAAAAAAAAAAAAAATAAAAAAAATATAAATACAAAAAAAAAAACTCAAAGAAAGGACCTTTGGATTAGATTCAGTAAGTGTATTTTATAAATAGAGAATATTTTTGGCTACAATGGATTTTGGTCTGAAATCCTATTTTAAGTATGACCATTTTAGTTTCCATTTTCTAATTCAGACTCTTGTCAAAAGACAGGGTTCAGGATATAAAGAAACCGTCCATAGAAAACAGGAGCTGATAAGATCCTTTTGTCGTGCTGCTAAAAATCTCTGTGAATGAAAGAGAAACGCTACTAAAATTTAAGCTGAATGAATGTCTAGCCATAGTTTGTAACTATAATATATTGTAATAATTTAGCAAATAAAATAACTGATGATGACTTTGATGTTTTTAAACGTGAACACCACAGTTATAAGGAGGGTCGGAGTAGATGAGCTAAGGGGGAGGAAATGTGGTTTGCCTTGGTTTGCATTCAAACTTGATGCAATACATGGACGACTCATAAACGCTTAGCAGCTTTTCAAAAACAATGGGTGGGTTAAAAGTTTACGTATTGGTGTATTGAGGGAGGGCCGCGTTGTAAATTTATGTGATGCAACCAAAGAAATGTCTCTCTTGTGCACCTTAACTAGACATAAGTAGAGTAGTATTCTGAAGTTCGCAAAAAGTGGTGATTGTTGATGAACATTGTACCCGTTAAGGCCAAATTACCATCAGCGCATAAATTGAAAAAATATGCGGTGTTGTATTAACAATATTCAATTTTCGTTTTCACCTACCATGGGCAATAATTGTGATAGTAAAAAAATCCAAATCTAACAACAAAAGCTTTCTTTTTTTAATTCGTACTGTTATTCTAATAAATCTTAATCTTACAATTTTTCTGATGAAAAGATACCTGTGTATGAATAGAAGTCAAGTTTTATTTTGTAAGGTCTTTTATTATTATGTCCCTTGATTTTTACCATGTAAAAGTAAATTGATTAAGTTCTAGGGGGAAAAATATATCGTTTTACTAAGACAATAAAAGTTTACCTTTTATTATTGCAATACTCCGTGTCCACCTACATAGTGAAACCCATAAAAAATAGTGAGATAGTGTTCCTTTACAGGAAGTTTAAAGTTTGTTTCTTAAATGGAGCTAAGTAACATACCTCATCTTTACTAATATAACACACATAATAATTATGTTCTGAGAAAAGGGAGTTAAAAGCAGTTGAGAAGGGAGTGGGTTTTAAAAATTAGATGGATTAAATATTGGTAACACCATGATAATTTTTAAATAGATTAATTATATTTTCCAATAACAGAACAAAAGATAAAATAATACACATTGTTCAATGGAATAGGATATATATTACTAAGCACTAAGTAACCGAACAGGCAAAATTAAGTTCATTTATAATACAAATACTACCCAGAAAAATAAAAATCCATTAATGACTTAAATAGTATCAACACGACGTTTAATACCCAGTATACTTTCAGAGAGTGGGTCGTATAACCATGTAGAACATTATTAATTTTAACAAACAAGCAAAAGAGTAAATGTAAGAGCCTGGACGTTCTTTCCACTTTGCCACTGGGCATTATTTTTAACAAGAAAGTCCCCTTGTGCTCCCTAAACTTAAAAGCAGTGACATTTTCAAAGGTTCTGAGAAACAATACCCTCTTAAGCCTTGCCCTTGTCACTAAGCAAACAAGCTCTGGTATGCAACGAAATATATTCGTGCACTAACAGACCCTCAAGTACTATCTTTAATGTCTCTTTTGCGCCCCTCTGCTGAAACGTATTGTACCAACCAGGTCAGATTCAACAATAACAGGTTGCGCCGCAACATAGAATGTATCTCATATAATAAGGAATTGTATGTATTACAATGTTTATACATAAGAATAAAAAAAATAAGTATGTACCAAAACACTTTTTGTTCAAAATCTCTCAATAATGTATTATCTGAAGTATACTTGAAACTCATTAATTACATGTATAGGTGTTTTTATAGTTAGATATGACAGATTGCTAAAAAATATATTTGAGTACTATTTTTGAACAGTTTCATGAAGAAATTAATTCTGACGTTCATAATATTTTTTCTTACACATACATATATTTATCCTAACTATCATGTTAAAATAATAATTTAATATTTAATTTTACAATTCAATTGAAAAAGACTATCTGAAAAAAACTCTTACAACTAACAAGATAAACGATCCGCAATTACATTAATAAATATTTATCAATAACCAGTTACATTCATCTTAATCATTATTTGAATATTTTTTCTTTAAACACTTTACCTATTCTAACTAAAGCACTTAAATTGTTACAAACAGCAATCTCTGTGAGCTCTCAATATAATTTATGAATTATTTATTTTGATGTTTAGAACGTTTTATTCAAATAAACGCCCCATGTATGAGATGGGTCCTTTGGCAATATGTTTCATTAAATTGTTATAAACTCAGGACATGAATGAATTACTTGAAATTTTGCAATAAACATATATAAAAATTATAGAGGTTTTTTAATGAAATAAGGTTTTTTTTTCACTTTGTATAGAATTCCATAATTCGAGTGTATTAAGTATTGTTAAAACTTCGTGAGGCAAGTTAAAGCATTTATGCTAATAGAGGATTTTATATTATTCAATAAAGAATTTAGGTATTTCTCATTAAGTACCATGCTAATTAAATATAAAATTTTCAGTTATTGTAACGGCAATATAATGATTACACATCTTGATTTAAATTTCGACTCTTAGATACTTCTATATTTACAAATAGTTTATAATTAGTTTTCTTTTGTTCATATTTTATTACGATTTCATTTTATTTTTAGTTATTAATAATGATTTTTTATTTGTCTTATGAAGTTAGACTGTTCTTGTCCCTATTTGTAAAATACACCCTCATCAAAAAATAAAATTTGAAGGTTTAATTTTTACTAATAACCAAGAGTTCTTAGTACTCTTTTTGCCAGGGGGGGGATATCTAACAATTGTACATGTATTAAACGTGTGCTGCTACGGAAAAACAAATAACCCTTACAAATCACTTAAATTCGTATACTATTACTTGAGGCTTTTACAAATTCTCTTCTTCAGTTGTCTCTTAATAGTTGTATGCGCATATTTGAGTCTGCTGCTTGTAAAAAATTATACCACTATATGGAATTACATTTTTAAATTGTATTTCTAAATTATTACACAAGATTACCTAAAACAACCTGTAGTGTTTTGAAAAAAGTTAAGGCTTAAACATTTTGAAATATAAAAAAGTATCACGGAATTATGCCAAAGAGTTTTGTTTTTTTTTTAAAAAATTGTTTTTTAATTAGTAATGTTATGGAAACAGTAATATTTCTCTGAGATTTCGCAGTAATTAAGTTATACAATTAAGTCAGTAAACATTTTTAAACGTTACATATGTTATCTTAGATGTTTACTAACCCTGGGTATATCGGTATCAACAATCTTTTGGAGGTAGCTTTATTTCAATTGTGAAGCACTGTACAAATCACTTTTTATATGAGTATCATATATATATCTATATACTTTATATATATATATATATTATATATATTAAGTGAGGTAAATTTTCGGTACAATGGAGATAAAAAGTGGACTCTTTTTCTTTTGTATTTAAGAAATAAAGGATGTTAGATGCGTATCATTTTGGCATTGTAATTTTTAATATCTTGTATTGCCGATGGTTATTAATAATTTATTTATCTTTGACTCAAATCGTTGGTCTTATATAAAAGAAAATTATATATTTTTTATATAAGAGATATATATATAAGGTAATATTTGTACGTTATATATTTCCTCCATTACTATCTAACTTCTTTAAGATAAATAATTATTTTGTCATTCATACATGAAAAATTTACAAGTAAATAAAACAATTATCTTTATTTTTTTAATATTTGACCATCTTGTCAACTATAAATAATTTTTTTAATAAGCAGAACGGCAGCTAAATTATATAAAAAAACAAGGAAAATGGGCATTTCTTCTAAAATAAATTATTTCTTAAATCAAAAGAAAAAAAAAGTCACTTTTGTTCTCCATTGTACCGTAAATTTATTTTATAACTTACTTAATTTTGTTATGCCATGGAAGGTGCTATCAGATTAAAAAATATATTGTTTTAATATTAAATAAACATCATTTAATTTTAATCCATATTATTCTTGTAGACAAGAATTGTGTGATATTACCGACTGTATTTATTAGCAGCATAAAAACCTCATAAACTAACTGAATTGACAAAACCATATTTATAACTATTAAACAACGATATCTAAATACTTTAGTCTTATCTAGCAACGGAGGGTGCAGTAAGTAATGTTGTACGGGGTTTACAGAAGTTACAAATTTTGTTGGTCAGAAAGTGGTGTTATATCGACTACCAGTATTAACAAATTTGATTCACATTACTAAGGTAATTGGGGATTTTTATGCCTAAGCTATTAATTAAATTTTTACACTTCAGAGGGACGAAATACAATGTACCAGGGTGTCTTGATTACAAAAATAGAAAATTTACAGTGATTTTCAAACACAATTACCAAGACGTTTCCAGCAGACTGCATATTAGAATCTATATATCGCATAATTGTTAACTATTGATTCTTTATCTTGTTAACTGGATATAAGGACCGTTGCTGCTTCTTCAACATCATTTAGATACAGTGTTTTTACGACATTGCTATTACTCAAATTCAACCAAATTCTTTCCAAAAAACAAAAAACATCAAACAAAACATTTTATTATTATTTAGTGTAATTAATCATTAAAACAAAAGTTTATTTCTGTGACACATGTTTATGAGTCAAGAATAGTTTTATACAAGGTATTCAATGATGTTCATGGAAAATTTTTAAATAAAATTTTTTTAATTCTTGCAACCGTGCTTGAACTCCGTTTTGTATTGTTGTCATTTCAAGTGTTTCATACTGAATTACCGAGACTTTTGGTTTAAGATCTTCTTATCATTTAATTTTGTTGTTAAAAGATTATTAATTATTGGTAAATGGACACACTTGGGAATATAAAACTGCCTATATATATATTTATATATATATATATACTATCTTTTATATTTATATAATTTTTATATTATAATTCTCAAATGAACATTGAATCACAAAAAGTACTTTGATCCGCCGGGACTTCGACTACGGATTTCTCACTTGCTGGGTTAATGTGCTACCAAATTACTCCACAGAGTCCCTTATATTGTAACGATTTAAGTTTTTGCGTATTTGGGCTCGTTTTCTTCACTCATACATGTGTTTAACATAACAAACTAACATAATGATCGGAAGACAAAATGCCTGTCAAATGACTTGTATTTACTACTTAAATTTGTATTAAGTGGCAATCGGCTAATTTCTTTATTGGTTTTAATATATATATATATATAAATTATGTGTGTGTGTGTGTGTCGTGGTGGATGTGTCTTTGTGTGTGTGTGGGTGGGCGGCGCCGTGTGTGTGTGGAGGGGTGTTGTGAATACTATACTTAAAAAACTTTGGGGTGTATCACATCACCCTTTTATTAGATACAGTATGCCTGTTGTAATATATATTTATGAAGTTTATTAAAGATTATAAATTTCAAGGTGCAGATGTTCCCTGAAGCCAGTACGTTCCTTTCGGACGTGTCCGATAGTAAAAATGATAAATTTAAATGATTCCACATTGCGCACATTTTTGATTGTGTTATTTTTCAATTAGTTCAAAATTAAAATAATATTGTTATGCATGGCCTCATTTGTATACATGTATCCTTTTAAATTAAAAAATTCTTGGATCAGCACTAAACTTATTAAATACAATTTAAATGGAATCAAAAATTAAAATGATTTTATAAATAGGAAAATAAATCAAAAATTGTTAATATGTTTTACATCAGCTAGTAATAAATTGGTAATAATCCTTTAAAAATACAATATTTCAAATAATAAACGGGCTAAATTATTTAAATGTGAATTACTTTTACCAATTGTTTATTTATTGGTGTAATTTTAATGTATAATGTGTATTTTAATGAAATGTTACTGCAAAATATAAACAAACAACTCAGTTCTTTAGATTGGGTGCTGCACCACATAAAACGTTCTTTATAGTAGTGTTCAAAGACGCTAAGCCAAGTATTTTTAATATTCTACTGAATAGCTGCCTTTGATCAATGCAGCAAGGTTTTGTAAATGCTGTTTGTCGTATAGTGAGCAGCCACTTTCGTATAAAGGGATGCTCATATCGTTATTTTTATACAATTTTTGCTTTTGAAAAACGGGGGAATATTTCAGTAAAAACCTCACCCCCCCCATGTATAACATTTTGGTATTGTCATCGGTTTGTTTTAAGAATAGCATCTTTCATCCACTATATTTCCACCATTATTTTACTCCTGAGATACCGTTGGAGCTATTCAAAGTATATAAAGTTCTTTTTCAGTGTTATTATAAAGTACTAATTGGTATCTATTAACGAAGAATTAATAGTTATTTCTGTCCCCGTAAGCATCTATATTGGAATCGTTTTCATTATGTGTATTTCAATAATAAAATAATAACGCGTTGATTACCTAAATAAAATAGCATTATCAATATACATCATATATAATTATTATAGAATTTTTAAATTTTTTATATATATATATATATTATATTATTCAGATGGTTTCTATTACAAATTTTTTATATTTAGTGGAAGTTTTTACTATAAAATTGTTTAATAATTAATTTCATTCCAACCATTGTATATAATTTGTTTTGAATGCAACAAGATCTCTAATTTCTCCATCAATTGTGATATAAAAAATATTGATATTAGTAATGTTATCGTTGTTCTAGAATGGTATGCTGATAGTTATATTCGTATTATAGTAAACTGAAAATTACGGATAAAATTAGTTTTTTGACAAGTTAATTAGTTGGTAAACAGAACAAGTCTAAATGAACTCCAATAAGTATAGGTAACAACTACAACAGAGGTAACCAGTACTTTTTCGGCCCTTCAATAATAGGACTTTTCTCAGTGTCACAAAGAATTCTATTAAAAATAATAAATTTGGATTAGTTTCTCATTTATATATTTTATAATAATATATTCTTTGCGTATGTTAATTTTGTACTTATCTTTGATATATTATTTTTACATGTAGGAGTATTGTTTAGTAGCATATTGAATTAGTGTGATTTATTTCAAAAACATAATTTTTGCATGAATTTTATGTATTAAATCGCTGTCTAAGTTTACCACAAAATAATTTAGTATTTAACTAATTTAATATTTTTTTTTTATATTAAACTATTAATCTGTCGCCACATCGAGTGTTTTAAAAAATAAACATGAAATAATTTTTTTTAAACATAACTAGTATTTTCCCAGAAAAATGTTTTATCACACTAAATCTGGATTATACATGAGTTAATTAAACGGCATGTTGAAACTAGCATTTCAATATATGAAAGGGACCTAATTTTCTGTGTAAGACAGTTTTAAAACCATTTTGGATGTTAGTGCATATATTCCTTTGGGATGTGAGTTGGAATTGCAAAGAGTTTAGATTATTAGGTTACTTTGTACATTGCACGCCTTCAATAACATTATCGATCACATCGTAAATGTTTCCAGACATATTAAAAAGAAAACCAGATTTGTAATTTTGTGAAAGTATTACCATATTTTTGCAGGGATTTAAAAAAAAGGGGGGGGGGGGGGGGGTTTTTTTTGGGGGTTGTTTTTTTTTTTTTTTTTTGGGGGGTTTGTTTTTTTTTGGGGGGGGTTTTTTTGGGGGGTTGGGGGGGGGGGTTGGGGGGGGGGGTTTTTTTTGGGGGGGGGGAAAAAATTTTTGGGGAATTGGGGGGTTTTTAAAAAAAATTGGTTTTTTGGGGGTTTTTTGGAAACCCCCGTGTTTAAAATAAAGGGTGTACCTAAGGAATTTTAAAAGGGATAATTTTTTTGGGAAAAAAGGGGGGTTTAAAAATTTTTTTAGGGGGTTTAAGGGTTTTGGGAAATGGGGGTTTTGTTAAAAAGGGGAAAAGTTTTTTTTTAAAAAAAAAAAAAAGAAAAAAAAAAAACAACAAAAAAAAAAAAAAAAAAAAAAAAACCCCCAAAAAATTTTTAAAAAATGGGGGGGGGGTTTTGGTTTTGGGGGTGTGTGTTTTGGGGGTTTGGGGTTTTTGTGGTGGTTGTTTGGTGGTTTTTGGTGGTTGTTGTTGTGGGGGGGGGGTTTGGGGGTTTGGTTGGGGTTTGGGGAAAAAAAAATTCCCCTTTTTAAATTAAAATTTGGCTTTGTTTTGGAAAAAATTTTTAAAAAAATTTTGGGGGTAAAAAATTTGGGCGAAAAGGGGGTTTTGAAAGTTTTTTTTGGGGGTGGTTTTTTTTTTTGGGTTTTGGGTTTTTGGGGGGGTTTTTTTTAGTTTTGGTGGGGGTTTTAAAAAAGGGGGGGTTTTTTTCCAAAAATTTTTTTTTTGGGGCCCTTATTTTAAAAAAAGGGGGAAAAACCCAAATTTAAATTTTTTATGGGAAGGGGGAAAAAAATTTTTTTTGGAAAAGGGGGAAAAAATTTTTTAAAAAAAAAACAAATTTTTTTTTAAAAAAATTTTTGGTCTCTTTAATTTTAAAAGGAAAATTTTTAAAAAAAAAAATTTTAACCCCCAAAATTTGGGGTTTTTTAAAAAAAAATTGTTTTTTTTAAAATTTTTGGAAAAAATTTTTTTGGGTAAAATAATTTTAAGGGAAAAAAATAAAAAAATTTTGTTTTTTTAAAAAAAAAATTTTGGAAAAATTTTTTTTAAAGGGGGGGGGGTTTTTTTTTTTTTTTTTTTAAAAATTTTTTAAAAAATTTTAAATTTTTTTTTTTTTTGGGGGGGTTTTTTGGGAAATTTTTTAAAAATTAAAGGGGGGGGTTTTTTTTTTTTTTTAAAAATTGGGGGGGGTTAAAATTTTTAATTAAAATAAAAATTTAAAAGGGGTTTTTAAAAAAATTTAAAAAATTTTTTTTAAAACAAAAAGGGGGAAGGGGAAAATAAATCCCCAAAAAAATTATTTTTTAAAAAATAAAAAAATTTTCCCAATATGCTAAAAAACAATTCCCCAAAAAAAATAAATAAAGATAATACAAATAACATCGAAAAGAATTTTTTATATAAAAAAAATCTCTTTAATTTTTAAAAAAATTTTCCCTAAAACCCTAAAAAGGGGGGCCTAAAAAGGGACTTTTCCATGGTTTTTACAATTTTGGAAAATTGTTTTTCCAACAAAATTTGAAAAAAAATTTTTTTATAAAAATTTTAAATTTTTACAAAAATAAAAATCATTCCCTTCCCAAAAAACCCCAAACCCTTTTTTAAACAAATTTTTATACACAATTAGGGAAACTATTTAAACAAAAAAATTCATTTAAAAAATTAATTTTAAAAATTTTTTTAAAAAAAATTTTAAAAAAAAAATTTTAAAAAAAACCCCATTATAAAAAGAATTAATAAAAAAAAAAAAATTTTAAAATTTTTATATTTTTTAAAAATTTGGTAACCGTTTTAAATTTTTTTTTTTTTGGGAAAAAAAATGAAAAAAACCAAAATGAAAGGGGGACAAAAAATTTAACAAGAACCATTAATATTTTAAGGGAAAAACATTTAAAACAAAACCTCCGGGGGACCAAAAAAAAAAAAAAAAAACCCCATAAGGGGGGGAAAAAAAAGTGGATGAAGAGCAAAAATTTAAAAAAAAACCGATGACAATCCAAAAAAATGTAACACTAAAAAATTCCCCTTTAAAAAACAAAATTGTATAAAATACGATTTTGAGACCCTTTTATACGAAGTGGCTGCTCACTATACACAAAGTTTTTTTTAAACCCCGGGGAGGGAAAGGTGTAAAAAGGAGATTTCAGTTTTTAAGGGGGCAATCAAATGAAATTCCATTTCAAAGCCCCCGCACCAAAATGTGTTCTATTTTTTCCCCAAAAAAGAATAAACAATTTTTAATTTAGATTTTTTAAAACATTTTTGTATCTCTGGTTTTTTTGGATTATTATTTCTAATTTTAAAAAAAAAATTAATTGAAAATTTCTTTATATCTTCAAAAATTAAATTGTAACGGACGAGACGGGATTTTGGGGAATTTGAAAATCAAAAACCCTTTTGGCCGAAAAAAAATTTTTTTTAATTTTAACCTTTTCAAAATTAATAAATTTTCAAAACATTCACATTCCCTAACCCTTTAAATTTTTAAAATTATTTTCACTCATCACCGAAACGTATTTTTAAATTTAAAAATTTTTGAGGGGGCAAACCAACGACCCTTAACGTGCAGTACCGGCGATCAACCCCCACCCCACGCACGTACTTTTTCGCTAAAAATTTTTTTTAAAATGGGGAAAGACTCCGTAGGTGCTGCCCCCAAAAATTTACTTGGGCGTAACAAGTCAGAACGACACAACTTGGCCAACACAGGCGGGGGTCACAGAACAGCAAATTCCTCACCACTGCAGCTAAGCCCCAGGGTATCGGGCTCTTCCCCCTTAAAAACTCAGTTGGGGGGCAACTAGAAAAATCCAGAAAAATTCCGGACAAAAAAATTTCTAAAAAAAATATAATAATCAGTTCCTTAATCCTTTTTAATAATTTGGGTGACGGAGAAATTTTGTAAGTAAATCCCAAAAAACAAAAAAAATAAAATCTTTTTTTAAAAACAATATAAAAGTTTTAAACCCAACCCAAAAAAAAATTACCTGTGAAAAATTTTTTTTAACCCCCCCCCCTCCCCTTTTTAAACCATCGTCCTCCTAGAAAAAAAAACCCGGAATCCATTGCACATCCCTTTTTTTTTTTTTTTTTTTTTTTTTTTTAATTTTAACAGGAATTTTTTTTCGCTTTAAACTCAACGGTATTTAAAATATTGAAAAAAAAAAAAAAAAAAAATTTGGTTTCCTATCGGGGGCCCTTTCGAAGTTAAATTAGTACAACATATCTTGTAAAAATCGATGGAAACTTGCAAACAAATCCCGGGTGGCCTCCCCCCACCAGAAAGTCAATAAAACAAAAGCTTCATTAATTCAAAAAAACTTCAAAATTAAGGGGTTGACTAACATACTCAGCAAATTTCAAATTTCGTTTAAAAACGAAAAAAAATTTTAAAAACATAAAAATTAAAGTAACAGGTTTTGAATAGTGACATCTATAATATACCCACAACAAGAAAGAACCTAACATAGGCAACCAAACATGTTTTAAAAAAAAAAAACCCTTAGGGACACAACAACTTTTTGGGGGATTTGGAGAAGGAGGAGATTGTTTTTTAGTTTCCCCCCCCCCTTTTTTTTTTTTTTTTTTTTCCACCACGGATTTTAAAAGGTCCAATTATTACAAAAAAAGGTATTTAAAGGGTCGATTAGGAAATTTTAAAAACCCTATTCCCCCAGTAAAGGTGGGCCCCGCGGGGCTTTCACTCGGCCGCCGTAGGTCACCCCCCCTTTAAAATTGGGGGAACAGTTTTAAAAGTCAAAGGTCTTACTAATAAAAGGGAAAAACATTTAATTTTAAAAAATCCAAATATACAATTACAATCACTGCCATTAAAGCCAAAACGGGCAACAAAAAACCCTTTAAAAACAAACCTTAAAAAGTCCTTAACCATTACCTTAATCGTTGGCATTGCCTACACCAGTAGCCCCAAAAATTGTTCGCTTGATATTTTCTTAATCTAACATTATGGAAGCAAATTTTTAGAGGCAGGCATATGTTTAACATAACAACACTTAAAACATAAGTACTCTTTAGCTCACTTGAACAGCAAAAACTTCACGAATTCAACTTATAATTTCCTTTAAAAACAATCATCTATATACTATTGGGATTTGAGTACTTTTTCGTGAGCAATTTTAAAAAAATTTTTTAAAAGTTTTTCGTAACATTTTGGTAGGGCGGAAACGGTACAGATTTGTTTTGCTGATGGGGCCCGGGGGCCCCCCACAGAAAGGGCTTTACCACAGCCTTAATTGCTGTGTCCAATGTATTAAAAATTTAATAATTTTTTTTTATTTTCTTTAGGCATCCACATCCGTATTTGGAAGCGAGGGAATGGGTATAAGGGGGGGGGGTGCCGGCTTTACCTTTCGTGGACACCAGATATCACTCATTGGATATGATAAAAATTTAAATTTATGAAAAAATTCTCCCTTACCCCCCTCCAAAAAAAACCCTACGACACCGTACCTTAAAATACAACGTTAAATTTTACAATGTTACAAATTTATACTATGACGAAACAGGGAAAAAAATCTTGACTTCTAACTAAACCCCTGTAAATGGTCCCTTTAAAAAATTCGATTTTCCTGTTAAGGGGCCTAGTAAGTGCACCATGGGCGACCCTTGTAATTTCCCCCACGGAGACACATCAATCTCAAAAAACTGTCGAAATTTTTCCCCTTCAGGTTACTCAACACAATATTAAATTTCACTTACGTTCGAGGATCCTCATACGTCTGACACATACGAAACGGCTTGTCACCCCAAAATTGGGGTTTGGTTAGCATAAAACCAGATCCTCCTGGCACGCACTCTCGTTCTGGTTGGTTACTCTCTCTAACGGCTGTCATCTGGGGCAATCGACTTCCCAAAAATTCTGATTCCGCATCGGTGGGTAGCTTGGGGTGCCGTCGGTACCTTCAGTGGCACGGAGCAGATTGGCAACTCGTACTCGATATCTCAAACAGATAAAAAAAAAAATTAATAACACAGTAATCGTAGCCCCCCTAAAAATGACCTGTTAATATACGATGCTTTAAATGATTGATTCTGAGGTGCGGAAAGTACTCTCAAAAAAATACTCCTTTCGCTTAGAGTGCCAAGTTGGTCGCCAATTCTTGGAGGACCTTCAAAATTCATTCACGTCCCGATTCAACAGTTCGGTTTCTTCTTTACTATTATCCCATCTACTTCGGAAAATTATTTTCCAAAAATCGCTCGAGTGCCAGGGCTGCGAAGAATCGGGCAGGCATCCGTCCCGCTGCAATCAGGTCACATCGATCCCGTTTTAAAATTTTCCCCCCCCCCCTTTTAAAAGGTTTTTTACAAAATTTTTTGACCAGCATCCCGTCTAAAGAAATTTTAATACTACTTTGGCCCACCCGAGGAAAAAAAACCATGGGGGTTTGGGGTTTTTTTAAATTTGGATGGGGATTTCAGGCCGGATATAAAATTTCTAGTGCACAACGTAATTTTCTCTTTCAGCAAAAATTAATTTGGAAAATTTGTCTTTTTTGGGACATTAAAAAAATTTTCCGACGGGACAACCTTTTTAAGGGCCAAAAAAACACTCACTTTGGTAAGGGGGCAGATGAATAAACGGTATGGTTTGTCTGTCCTTGAACTATTAATTTTTGGTTGTCTATTCCCCCCTTCACCCTTTTTTTAGAGAAGGGCAAAAAGGGGTAAGTTATTACTTTGAAAACTTCATAACCTTGGTTATCATTTTTCAAGGGGAGCTTAATGAGTCTCTAAGCTTTTTCCGTAGCATACGATTTAAAATTATTGAAAATTTTATAGAAGTATGGGGTTTTAAAACTTAACGTCTAAAAAAATTTTTTTCAGGTGGGGGTAAACCCCTGTTTTCAGATTTCGGGCCCCTCTAGGAACTGATGAGGGGGTAAAGGTTCTAGTCATCCTTTTGCACCAAAAGTCCTCTCAGCTTGGGGTTTTGATTTTTTCTTTGTACAGCAAGGTTAAGGATCTTTAATTTCGACAAGGCACAACAATTTTAAGTTTGGGAAAAAAGAGTTTTTAAAAAAACTTGAAAAACGGTTTTGTTCTGGTTTTTTTTGCCCCATGTTTCATGCATATTGGTGATACGTTTCAAGATGTAAATCTTTTATTTTTCCCCTCGAATGGTTTAAAATTTCTATTGTTTATTAAGACAGTTAATTGATCTTTGG
This sequence comes from Homalodisca vitripennis, assembly GCF_021130785.1. Lineage (NCBI taxonomy): Eukaryota > Metazoa > Arthropoda > Insecta > Hemiptera > Cicadellidae > Homalodisca > Homalodisca vitripennis. The sequence goes on along the minus strand of NW_025782389.1, from coordinate 8,471 downwards.
GGTGGAACATTTCGTCACCTTATATTGGCCTCATCTACTTACTATTAAAAATTCCCCAAATCGCATCTTTTTACTTTTCCAAACAAGAATTTTTGTACATGACCACCGGGGGCAAAAAACAGACCGCGCTTCTTTTGGGTAGGGGGCAGCAGAGTGACCAAGTCACTTTTTTTCCCAACGTAGTCGGTCCCCTCTTTTGAGCCAAAATTTTTTCTATCTAAACTGGTTTCAAGGGTCAGCACTATGGTATGTAAGCTTTTTGTTTTGCGAGAGAAGATTTTGGAAAAACTTTAAAAAGACCTCTTCCTTTTTACCAAGATTATACTTATTTTTCTTTTTTTCCTTTCCACCCTGTCAGGTTGTACTGGACCCCCCCGTCCATAGTGTCTGTAAGTAAAACGCCCCCCTTCTTTCTCAAATATGACACCCTGGTGGAAGCAGAGGACCCCTTTCCCGGGGATCAACAAAACCCTAAAAGGCCTACAACGAACATCTATGTTCATGTGACACGATCAAATTCGATATCCACCTTTTCCAGGTATGTACGAGCACTACTCCCCCAACTTTCCCCAAAGCCTTCAAAAGTCTAAAAAGCCCCCCCCATTCGCGGGTTTTTTTTTTACTCCTTTTTGGGCCCATTTTTGCAGGCCCGGCTACTGCCCCCGGGGTTGGGTTTCATCGTCACCCTTTACATCCCCCTTTTAAAGCTGGACCACTAAAACTACCCTTCTCACTGGAACTATTTCGTTTGCTTTTTTCTGGGGGGGGTCGAAGGACGCGGACTTTCCTAAAGGTTTGATACGGTTCCGTCACGACGACCTCTCTTTTTCGTATTCGAAGAACAACATTTAGAGGTGACCCCCAACTCTAACTATGGGATATGGCCTTTTTTCCATTTTTTGATAATTTCTTTAAAAAACGATGCCGGTTTTTTACGGGACATGCAATAAACCCAAACTGCCCTTCGCGGAATTCGGTTTTTTAGCTTTCTTATCATACGACTTTCATTACGGCCTGGGTCTGGCTTTTAAAACTGCGTTTTCCTTTTTAAAAGTTTCCCTTAGTTTTTTCCCCCGGAGGCTTTTCGATATGATTGTCATATAACTTTTTCACCGTTCTTATCCTTTCCTGGAACCCCCTTTTTTTCCGACCAAAGATTAACTCATACGGAGTCCCAGTATCTCATGGTGGGGTTTAAGGCCAGGGGATAAGGAAAATCATCCCAATTGGGCCCGGTTTTCCCTTTTAACAAAAATACTCAAATTCTCATCACATGGGAAGGACCCGCCCAGTCTCCATTACCCGAGGATGAAAACCAGTTTTTGGATTTTTTCGAACGTTCAAAAATTTGCATAAGTCTTTAATTAAGCCGGATTTTAAAGTTAGCCCTGATCGGTAACTAGGCCTTTGGCACGCCAAACTTGGGGTTACACCCTCTGCCCCAGCGTGAGCAACACTTTCCCGGGGTTGCTGGGTGGAACAAACTCACAGTACTTGAAAAGGGGATCCATAACCGAGAATTAAACGTTTTGGGATTCGCTTAAGGGCAAGGACCAACTTTCTGCCGATCACCCTTTTGAAGGGCCCTGGGTTCGTTTAAAAACTCACCCCGGGGCGCTTTCGCTTTACCGTAAACGTCTTTGGTACAGCTACGACATGTTCCTGCGTAAACATAACGTTCTTTCCTCCTCCCACCAGAAAACTTGTTTTCAAACCCCGGTCATGTTTTTTTTTTTTGGGCCACCCGGCGTGCCCCCTGTGGGCAAATCTGATTGATCCTTTAAACTCCTGGACAAGGAAGTTGGTACTACAATTTTCTTTTCAAAACCCGGCTCAAACGGTACAGGACCTTCTCCGGGCTCATCCGGAAGTTTTTTGCTTGTCTCAATCCCTGAACTACGGGATCTTCGCGTTACGTGTTTAATTAACTCAAGGTCAAAAAACGGGACACTTCCTGTTTAACCGCTCGCACTGCCGACTTACCCTCCGCGTTAGTGTGTTTTTTTTCCGGCTTTATGTTTACCGTGAAATAAAACCAGCTAGTCGCAACGACCATCTCATCAGCCTACGCTAGGGTCCTTCAGCGAATCATCCACTTCAGAGGGATGTCGTTATTCTTTAAAGGACGCCCCAAAAAGTTGCATCTGAAAATTTTGTCTCCAAATAGACAAGAAATTCGCGCCGGTTGTAGTAGTTCTTCTCGGGGGAATAAATTTTTAGAACAGTACGCTCGGGGTTTTCCCCGGGCCATCTACCCCCCCGGGGAGGACTGCTCCTAAGGAAAACAGTACTCGCGTTTTGTCGTAAATATGAACGGCTTGGTAAGTCAGGGTATATCAAACAGGGGCAGATATTAGTTTTGGTTTTTTGAGACAAAAGCCTCCGCATTCTGGTGCCACACAAATTCGCTATCCTTTTGGTCAATCGAAAGTGACGTCCAATGGGGCAAAACCGTCAATGAAACCCCCATAATAGCCAGCCAAACCTAGGAAAAGCCCACTCCTTCACCGAGTGGGCACAGGGAAGTCCCTTCAGCCGAACCTTTCCAGATCTGGTTCAACACCTTTCTTAGTGATTCATGACCCAAATACTGACTTCATTGACCACAAAATTACATTTACTAATTTGTACTGTCAGGTTCACATTTTGAAATTTTGATAGCACCACGAAGGGCTTCCAGGGGGTAAAAGGCAAGTCCCCCGGAAAAAAAAATTATTCATCCAAGTAGAAAAAAGGCTTTCTCCCCTTTTTTAAGCCCATTAACACTGACCCCCTTAAAATTTTGGAAAGTGGCCCGGGGGCCGGTTTAGTCCAAAGGGGATCCCTGATACTCAAATGTCCGCCGGGGCATTGAATCTGTTTTTGGTCGGTATCTTCGCAACTCGAATCTGGTTTACCCGACCGGGGACTAACGTCGTAACATCGGCAACCCCCCAAGTGAGTCAAGTGTTTCGTATGTTCGGGGGGGGGTACACTCAGGGGGGGGTCACCGCATTAAGTCCCTGTATCGACACAAAACCTTAATTTAGGGGCCCCTCGGGAGATTTTTAGGCACAAGTACAAGGCATGCCCCCCGCTCTGACTAGGAACAAGATACCTTTGTTTAGTTGATCTTTAACAAATTTTTGCAAGTTGGCCTTCTGATGGTAGGTTTTCGCGATACGCTTTTTGTAAATAGGGGCTGAAAACCCGGTTCTAGACATGTTCACTCCGAAGTACAACCCAAGGTTGGTCTTCACTGTGAGCAAGAACATTTTGAACCCCCTGGAGTGGATTTCACAAGGTTTGCTCGTGATTTTGGGGAAAGCCTAAGCTTTTCGCCCCAACACGCCTTAAGGGGGGCCCTCAGAACGACCACCAGGGCCCCACTCTTGCCTTGGTTTTGTAGTTGAAGTGCTAGTCCGCACAACAGTGGCCAATTTCACTTTACCCTTTGGTTAGATGCAACCCGTGCTTTGTGACATGTTAGGGGTCAATTTTCCTTTAGGTCAGAAATTCAACCCTACCCTTTTAATTTTATTTTTTTTTTAGCTAAATTTTGAATGTGGATTTAAGAATTCCGTGGCACCCCAAATTTTTGGATTGAGGTCTTGATCATAGGGGGCAAATATCGACAAACAGTTACTCTCGCTTTCCATTTAAAACCGGGGAAAATTTTAAATGCTTGTTTCGGGGTTAAAAGGGAAGGCGCACACTTGTCAACTCGTTTGTTCCCCTATAAAGATCCCCCTTCGTTCCGGGCAATGTATCAAAAGTACAAAACCAAATTTCGAGGTTCCCTTTTTTAGTTTTCCTTTGGGGTTTTTTAAAAAAACTTTTCATCAAAATTTCTAGGTAGTCTTTCGGATATTTTTCCCCGGATCCACGCCCAAAGACTGTCTGCAAAACTGTAGTTTTTGTCGCAAGGATTTCCTCCCTCCCTGGGTTGAAAAACTCTGTGACGTTCCTAACTTCAAGTTCTTGGGTAGAGTTAACTCCTCACATTGCGTTTACGGCTGACCCAACACGGTTTCCTTTTTTCCTTTGTCGGTTGAGCAAGATAAACACCCGTGCTGATTTTAAAGTCAGGGGGTTCAAACACAACGTTTTTCCTTCTAAGTCGTCGGAACCGGTGGCACATCGGTTTTGTTTCACTTGGATAATCTTTTACACCGGGGGCGGAAAATTTTCACACGCTACAGCGTACCCCAAGTTGCTGTTTTTTGGGGGTGCACGCTAGCTGGGGACGGTTTTGGGTCCGGCACGGCCTCCCCCTTTCTTTATCCGATTTAAACCCCAAAGTCTCCACCTACAACCCCAAATAGACCCCGTTCAAATTTATTCTCCGTTTCCTTTGCCCCCAAAAAATCGCAAAACCAAAAACGGTAGGTATCCCTTAGGGAGGTTCCCAACCACAAAAAATTTCCCCCTTTCAAGCCCGGTTTTAAAATTTTTAAAGTCAACCTTTCGCCCTAAGTTTTCAAGTCCACCAGAAATACCTTTCAAAATTACGTTGGTTTGGTGAGCCCCCGGATAGGCTCCTCTTTTTACGAGGGAAACCCGCCCAGTGTCAATTAGGACCTTTCCCTCTGCATCTTCTATCTTCCGATGGCTCAATTCATCTACCACATCTCGAATCTCGGGGGGGGGCCTGACCTGTTCTCATTGCAGTTCTTACGAGTCGTACACATATTTAGGTTACCTTGTAGGAGCTGCGAAACGTTCCTTTAATTCCGGGGCTTTGGTGGGGGGGGGTCCACTTACCCCGCTCCCTTTCCCGAAGAGGTCTTTTAAGGGCGTCAAATCTACAATCTTTCTGTATGGGCCTGCCTTTTTTCAACGCCAGCAGTTATTCACTAGAGCGGTCCTCCTTTTTTTCCTGCAGTCCCCCGAGATGTGGCCTTTCTATGACAATTAAAAATTAAATCTGAGGTTTTGCTGCCTGGTACACCTTGCGTTCAGGGGGGGGACGGGGGTTGCCCCGAGTCGGCCCCCCCAGGGGGGGGGGGAAATGCTAGTCTGGCTCGGTTCACCCACGTTTTATGTTACCGCACGCGTGGTGACGGGGCCTCAAGCGCCCGCTTCGCCTTTTACCCATCCCCCCTCATTGTTCAAGAGAGGTAATCAAAAAAGCAAAACCCGGGCTTGCAGCTGGGGTGTAAGTTTGCAATATTTTTCCCAAGCTTTACTTTTCCACTACGGGTGTTGACAACGACTGTACAAAACCCCCCTCGCGCGAAAATAATCGGGTTCCGTTTTTGGCTTGAACCGATTGAATATCTCTTCTTAGGTATATGTCATGGCAGGGGGTTGGAAAAAACCGTTTTCCATATCCCTACACAGCTTTCCCAGTTCTTTTGACGGCCTATCGGGATCGATACCACGTTTTGGGTCCCCTGAACAAATCCACTGCCGAATCAAACAGTTCGGTTTTTGGGGACCCCCCAGCTCTGCGCATTCTTTGCTCTCTGCAGAAACGCCCCACGCTCTGTGATTGGCCGTCAAATTTTTAAGCCCCCCTTTTTACACAGGCACCCTCTACATGTGCGGATGCGTTAAGTTAAAATTTTGTTGCGGTGTATCGCGATGGGGTTAAAAATTTTTTGTCGAGCAAGTGCACCGACAGTGATGGGCTTGTTGCCTCTGGAGGCGAGTGCCAACCGCATTTTTGGGCCCGGGGTCTGCTCGGCGTTGTTTTTTTTTAGCTTCGGCGTTTCCGCTCTTTCTGGCTTCGGCCGCGTCCCAGTTTTTTTGGTCTTATCCTTTAAACCCCCCTGACTTTTTTTCCCATACTTTTGTCCCAAATCCCTATTGGATACGTCCCGCCCTTTAAAAGTTATGCCACACCTGGCTTGAAGACGCTGACCTTCAGGGCTGTATATTCCCCCCCCAATTCATTCGCGGAGGCAGCCAATGACTTTTATTTATCTCACAGGCCTCCTTCCTTTCTAACATTTAAGGAACTAAGACACCCCGATCAATAGGCGTACCTCCTTAAAAATTTTGTCAGCCGTTTTTTAAACCTCAGCCCCCCCCCCAAGTAGGTGCCTCGGATTTTCAATTCATATTGTTCTCTTCCTTTTTCAAGGGATACGGTTCATAGTGTATCCCCAAAACTAAATTCCAAAGGGGAAATAAAAAATTCCATACACAAACCCCTCAATTTTTTTTAAAAAATTTTAAAAATTGTCACGTTCAATTAATAAAATTAATTTTTTTTTTTTTTTAATTACTCGTCTTAAATCATACCTCACGCAATATCTCTTAAAAAGTCTAACTAATCAACAAGTTTCGCCTAAGTCCACGTACGTTTAATTTTTTTAAATTTTAAAAAGTCGATAAATTTTTCCTGATTTATGAATAAACTTTTTTATCAATAACAAGTTTTTAAATTAAATTTTGTCACTAAGCTACCCCACCCCCCCTGGGGACCCTACCTAATCATAAAGCCCAAAAAATTTTTACTAAGCCTTTTCTCAAAATATGAATTAAATCCCGAAATTATCATAGAATAGCAGTTATCATTATTGAATCGGAAACCCTTTTCAATTCAAATTTTGCTTTGATTCTACTACTTAGTTTGAAGTTCATACTATCAATCAATAAAATAATAAATAAAAAATTTAATATTTAATTTTTATGTTTTTTCAAATGCGCTGGCGTCTTTTGACCTGACATGGAAAATTAGCCACAATGCGACTCTATATTTTTCAGAGTCGAGTCTCAAGTTTTATTTTTCTATTTATTTTAATTTGACATTAAAATTAAAAAAATCAAAATTTTATTAAAATCAGCCATTTCAATGAGCCCAGACGGCTTCCCAAAGCACTTTAAAAACACTAGGTATGGTTTCTAATATTGTTTATACTATACTGGGGGAAAATTTAAAAGCTTATGTATGTTAAACAGGTTAAATAATAATTAGAATACTGTTACCTAAGAATAAGTGCAGTTAACGTGGACTGTTAGGCTTCATGCCTTTATGATAGTCTGAACTGAGCCTAGATCAAGCACACTATTAAATTTAAAAACGTCTTCCAAAAATGCTTTAAAATTTAAAAATTTGTAATATATTACCAGGATTATTTTCAAATTTCAACAATTGATTAATATCTGGCCCCCTTTCCCAAAAATATACAAAATAAATTTTTTAATAAAGAACTTTTTTAATCTGCATTGATATATTTCTACCCCAGGTTAAGCGAAAAGATTATTTTTTTTCTTACTGGAATCGTGATGATCCGCGTCCCCATCTCCACAGGGTTCCTCACTCCGTGGACTCGCGGGGAAAAGTGGAAAAAAATTCAATCACGGATTTTGGAAAACCCCACCTTCACACCTACACCACTTGTAACGGACGAGCGGGACTTGGGAATTAGAAATCAGAAAACGTTGGCCGCAAAATCTGATTTTTAATTTTAACCTTTCACTTTTAAAAATTATTACAATACTATTCACATTCCCAAAATGAATTTTAAAAAAATATTAATCCAATCATAGGAAACGTAGGTTACAAATTTAAGATTTTAGAGGGAAGGGCAAACACGGAGCGACGCGTTACGTGCAGTACCGGCGATCAACTCACCCCACCACGTTTAAATTTTTCGCTACAAATTTTTTTTAAAATGGGGGACTAGACTCCGACGGTGCTGCTCCCAAACGATTTACTTGGGCGTAACCCGAGTCTAAAAAACGACACAACTTGGCAGACACAGGTGGAGCAGCAGAATCACAAAAATTCCCCAGCCAGCTGCAGCTAAAGCTGCCACGGGTACGGGGTACTTCCGTTAACAACTCAGTTGGGGATCAATAGAATATTCCCAGCAACTATTACTTGGGGCTTATTCTTTCTAAATAAATTATAATAAACCTGTTCCTTTTTCCTTTTAATAATTTAGGTGACGGTAGATATTTTGTAAGTAATAGTACTTTCATTTTACTGTTGAACAATGAAAGAATCGTTGGGGTTTGGTTTAATACTACAAAATAAATAGTAGTACTTTAATGGTCAATAATAATATTGACCCCACAGTGTCAAATGGTCAGGGGCTTTCTTAATGGGCCGTCACGAATAACCCATTTTAGATTATTTTTTTTCTAGACACGTGTTTCGGAATAAACCCCCATCTGCGTGATTTTAAAATCTAAATAAATAATAAACAAAAATTACTAAATACATACGTGTGAATAATTAAAAAAAAAAATTTAAATTTTTAGTAATAGTAAAAAAATAATTATTATTATTTCAGATACTTTAAGCCCCCCTGTCATTCTTTGTAAATTAGAATTTATTATCTATAGAGTGTACAAACCCCAAAATTTAAATTAAATAACTAAAGCATAGGGGCCTATAACTTACGTAATATTGCAGAAAAATTTTTTGCACAAAAATCCAAGAGGAAAATTTATTTTATAATTTCCTTTCAGTGATTTCAAGTTAATTATAGTAATGCCAAAAAGCTTACAAAACAATTTTTTTTGATTATGAAAGC
>NW_025782388.1:0-36489 GCF_021130785.1 Homalodisca vitripennis | reverse complement strand
ATAATAAAATAAATGGGTAACAGGAAGATGAAAGATCGTTTTGTATATATGTTACTGAAAAACGAGTAAATGGTAACATGAAGATGATAATATTGTTTTATATATGGTACTAATAATAAGTATATAGTAATAGGAAGATGGTAAGATTGTTTTATATATGTTTAAGAAAATAAGTAAAAAGGAACAAGAAGATGGTAAGATTGTTTTAAATATGTTGCTGAAAATAAGTAAATGGTATGCGGAGGTGGTATGGTTGTTTTATATATGTTCATTGAAAATAAGTAAATAGTAACAGGACGATGGTAAGTTTGTTTAATATGTTACTGAAAAAGAAGTGAAATAGACACAGGAAGATGATAAGATTGTTTTATATATATTACTGAAAAGAAGTAAATAGAAACAGGAAGATGATAAGATTGTTATATATATGTTACTGAAAATAAGTAAATAGACACAGGAGGATGATAAGATTGTTTTTATATATAATTACTGAAAAAGAAGTAAATAGAAACAGGAAGATGATAAGATTGTTTTATATATGTTTACTGATAATAAATAAATGGTAACAGGAAGATGAAAAGATCGTTTTGTATATATGTTACTGAAAACAAGTAAATGATAACATGAAGATGATAATATTGTTTTATATATGTTACTGAAAATAAGTAAATAGTAACTGGAAGATGATAAGATTGTTTTATATATGTTACTGGAAAACAAGTAAATAGTAACAAGAAGATTATTAGATTGTCTTATATTATGTTACTGAAAATAAGTAAATAGTAACAGGAAGATGATAATATTGTTTTATATATGTTAGCCTACTGAAAATAAATACATGTTTCCAGGAAGATGATAACATTGTTTTATATATGTTAAAGAAAATAAGTAAATAGTGACAGGAAGGTAATAAGATTGTTTTTATAAAATATGGTACTGAAAATATAGTAAATTGTAAACAGGAAGATGCTGATAAGATTGTTATATATATATATTACTGGAAATAAGTAAATGGTAACAGGAAGTGTGATAGTAAGTAAATAGTAACAGGAAGATGATAAGATTGTTTTTTTATATGTGACTGAAAAGAGTATATAGAATCAAGAATATAGAGTGTTTTTTATATATTACTGAAAAATAAGTAAATAGTAACAGAAAGATAATAAGATTGTTTTATATATGTTACTGATAAAAAGTAAATAGTAACAGGAAGATGATGAGATCATTGTATATATGTTACTGATAATAAATAAATGGTAAACAGGAAGATGAATAACGATCGTTTTGTATATATGTTACTGAAAAACAAGTAAATGGTAACATGAAGATGATAATATTGTTTTATATATGTTACTGAAAATAAGTAAATAGTAACTGGGAAGATGATAAGATTGTTTTATATATGATACTGAAAACAAATAAATAATAACAGGAAGATGATAGTAAGTAAATAGTAACAGGAAGATGATAAGATTGTTTTTTTATATGTGACTGAAAAGAAGTATATAGAATCAAGAAGATAAGATTGTTTTATTATATGTTACTGAAAATAAGTAAATAGTAACAGAAAGATAATAAGATTTTTTTATGTATGTTACTGATAAAAAGTAAATAGTAACAGGAAGATGATAAGATCATTGTACAGTAGAACCCCTCATATCCGGCCACCACGGGGACCGAGCCCCTGGCCGGATAACGATTCGGCCGGATAAACCAACCTTACAGTTACACAACACTTGACGAAACAAAACAAATTGTACTGTACTGTACTAACCGCACTGGAAATATAATCGACGAAACTGTTTACAGGTTAAACCTACTAGCTCAACTGAGGACAACACAGGAAAATGTAAACAAATAGATACACCAAAATAACGCACGAGTCGTGGGAGACTAGTGCGTGCAACTGCGCGTCTGCAAGCCGTGGTAAATAAATTTCGATATTGGCTTCCGGGAAGTGGCCGGATAAACCGAGGTGCGGTAAATCCGAGGCCGGATATGAGGGGTTCTACTGTATATATGTTACTGATAATAAATAAATAGTAACAGGAAGGTGATAAGATCGTTTTATATATGTTACTGATGATAAATAAATAGTAACAGGAAGATATGTTACTGATAATTAAATAAATAGTAACAGGAAGATGATAAGATTGTTTTATATAAGTTACTGAAAAAAGTGAAATAGTTAGAGGAAGATAATAAGATTGTTTTATATATGTTACTGAAAATAAGTAAATAGTAACACGAAGATGATAAGATTGTTTTATATAAGTTACTGAAAATAAGTAAATAGTAACAGGAAGATGATAAGATTGTTTTATATATGGTGTTGTGTACGGGTTACGGGGAATCGGGAATAAAAGACTGAATTAGTTTACATCATCGACTGTGCTCGGTTAAGGTTGGAGGGTAACAGAGAGAGAGACAAGGGCAGGACACTGGAAGTGGTAGGTGGTGTGATCTGGTGGCGTGATGAGAACAGCCAATGGCATTTATTAAAACTAATCACCCCATATGACGTCACAGCATCATAGATCATACAGTTGGTCTTTGGCTGTGGCTTTAACTTGCCAGTAACAATTTATAATATGTATAATAATTATTATTGTAATTTCAATACATTACATTTCCTCCCTTCCAAATTTCAAAATAAATTGAATTCACACAAGTCATAGATAAATTAAACAATACAAGTGTAATAATAAAATATATAATAAACAACATATAAATATAAATAACACATATCATTATTAAATGTCATCCTTAAGTACTGTAAGTTATTTACAAGTTTATATTTTTCTTCTACAGGTTTCCTAATACGAGTTGGGTATCTGTTTGTATGATCAGCTGTTCTAGTGACAGGAGAAGGAACAGCTGAGGGTAGAGAAAGACGTGGTCTAGAATGAGGGGTAGTGATGTGACATGGAGAGGTATGATGCGGTGAGGAGGGGGAGAGACCAGCTGATCTAGTGAGGTCAGTGTTACTAATTCTGACTGGGCTTGGAGGTTGGCGGACAATGAGCGCCTGCCTCACGCTCCGCAACTGTACGGTCCTGAGATGGTGGAATTTGACTGTCACTGTCAACAATACTACTGTGTAGTCCTATCAGCTGATCAATATGTCTACTCCAAATTAGACCAGTTTTTGTCATAACAGAATACATTACATTATTTAACTGTTTTATTACAATGCCCTCTATCCATTTGTCTTTAGAGCGATAATCTCTCACTAATACAGATTGATTAGGAAATAGAATTCTCGTTTTTTCTACCGCCAAAATATTCTTTTTGTTTGTCCTGTTTTAATTGCACAGTTCTGGCTATATTAGGTCTGAGTAAATCTAGCCTGCATCTTAGTGGTCTATTAAACATTAATTTGGCAGGTGTCTCGTTAGTAGTGCTATGAACGGAGTTTCTGTAATCAAATAACATCCTATTCAAGGCTACTTTAGTATCAATATTTTCTTGAAAAGCCAATCTTATTTTACGTTTAGCATACTTAACTGAGTTCTCAGCCTGACCATTAGACTGAGGATGATAAGCTGGTGAAAATGTATGTCTTATACCATTAAAGTTGCATGAAATTTTTAAATTCAACTGAGGTAAATGGTGGTCCATTATCACTATGGATAGTGACAGGTAATCCAAATCTAGAAAATAGTTCTCTTAACTTTTCTATAGCTAGCTTAGCTGAAGTAGAGCCTACTTCAAATACTTCCAACCACTTAGTGTAAGCATCAATTACTACCAAGTAGGTCTTATCTTTGAAAGGACCCAAGTAATTCAATATGCAATCTTTCCCATGGCATAGATGGATAGTGCCAAACATGTAGATTACTCTTACTAGGACTAGAACGTTCCATAAGACAGGAAGAGCAATTGTTCGCTAGGCTTTCAATGTTTTCATCTATATTTGGCCACCAAATATAGGATCTTGCTACTGACTTCATTTTTACAATTCCCAAGTGACTCGCGTGTAACTCATTTAATATGTAGCTACGCAACTTGTTAGGAACAACAATTCTATATCCCCACATAACAATGCCATGCTCAACTGTTAGCTCGTCCTTCCTTTGGAAATAAGGTAACAATTCCCTATTCTCTCCTGACAAAAAATTTGGCCATCCGTACATCACATAGTTATGTATTTGTTTTATAATAGGATCATTTTGGGTTTCAGCTTTTACATCTTCAAAAGTTAAAGGTACTGAACTTTCAGCGATACAGTGTAAATAGGTACCTTTCCACCTTGGTTCATTGTTATTATTTACAACGTGTTTAGTGCTTAATGGTAAGCGTGATAATGCGTCTGCGTTACCATGCTTTTCTGACCTTACATACTGTACATCAAAATTGTATCCACTTAAAAATAATGCGTATCTTTGTAATCGGCTTGCTGCGAAAACAGGTAAACCCTTTTTCGGTCCAAATATGCTAATTAAAGGTTTGTGATCAGTACACAATGTGAATTTTCGGCCATACAAATATTGATGAAATTTCCTTACTCCATATACTACTGCTAAAGCTTCCTTATCTATTTGTGAATATTGACATTCTGCTGGTGATAAAGTACGAGAGTGGTATGCAATAGGTTTCTCAACGCCTTCAGGGGTTATGATACTAAGTACGCAGCCCAGCCCTGTCGAGCTTGCGTCTACTGCTAGTTTTACAGGCAACTTTGAATCATAATGCGCCAAAACTGGTGCTTTAGTCAAAACATCCTTGACATGGCTAAATGATTTGAGACATTTTTCATCAAAATCAAAATTTTTTAACAAGTTGTACAACGGACTCAAGATTGTTGACAAATTTTTGATAAACTTTCCATAATAATTTACCAAGCCAATAAAAGCTTTGACTTGAGTGACAGATTTAGGTACAGGTGCTTGATTTATAGCTTTAATTTTAGATTCAGAGGTATGCAGTCCATCTTTATCGATACTAAAACCAAGATACTCGATTTTGTCTACAAAGAACGTACATTTATCTTTCTTTACGGTAAATCCTTTTTCACTCAGGCGTTTACAAACCTCTTGCAACCTACTTACATGAGTTTCGTTATTAGGTGCGGTGATAAGAATATCATCCATGAACACTGATATGCCTTCTAAATTATGCAAAGATTGTTCAATAACTCTTTGAAATATTCCTGGGGCTGATGAGATTCCATAAGGCATTCTACTATATGAGAAAAGACCCTTATGCGTGCTAATTTTACATAATTTTTGTGACTCACTATCTAACTTTAATTGCATATAGGCTTGACTAAGATCTATTTTAGAGAAACGTTCTCCATGCTGTAAATTTGCAAATAAATCTTCTATTCTAGGTATAGGGTACTTGTCTACTTCTAGATACTGATTTAGAGTAACTTTAAAGTCTCCACATAGCCTAATTTCACCGTTCTTTTTTAATACTGGTACAATGGGCGTTCCCCATTCCGAGCTGCTTACTGGAATTAACACTTGTTCGTCAACTAAGCGTTGTAGTTCTTTTTCTACCTTACTTTTCAATGAGAATGGTATCGGTCTTGGCTTAAAATACCTAGGTCTAGCATTTTCTTTTTAGATTTAGTTTTACTGGTTCGCCTGTATACTGACCTAGTTTCTCAGTGAACACTTCTGGAAATTGATTAGTTAGCTCGGACGTCATTGTCTCGAAATTAGCCTTGTTATCTATAGGTCTGTTTATAACACACAAGTTATTTTTAAACGAAATGTCAACTCCCAGTACTTTAAGCCAATCACGACCCATTAAAGGATGTGAACCTCCTCTAATCACATACAAATCTAAGCATTTATGTATTTTCTCATAGCAAACATCAACATTAACTTTGCCCACAGGTATAATAGGTTCATTAGTGTACGAACTCAAAGTTAGGTCGTTTTCTAACAATTTACAAGAACTAAAATTATTTTCATAAAAATCCTCACTACACACTGTGACACTAGCTCCAGTATCAACTTCAAATATGGTTTCTCGACCTTGTGCACTAGGACTTTAATCTTAATTGGGGTCAACTTCTAATTCTTTTACGGTGAGTTTTCATTTACTTTAAATAAATTCTGTATGTCCTCGACATAACTCTCAAGATTTTCATCACTCTGAACATAATTCTTAGAATTATTTGAATCTGACAGTTCTGAACTATCATTTACAAAATTATGTATCTTATAATCTTTGTTTTTCTTGTTTTGAAAATTAGACTGATAAGATATACCTTTCTTAACTTTCGAAAGCTGATTGTCTGGTAACTTACTAATTTCAGTAGATCGACATACCTTAGATATGTGATTTCTTTTACCACATTTGTGACACACAACACCAAACAATTTGCACTGCTTCCTATAGTGACCACACTGCCCACAGCACGTACACTGCACCTTGACTTCGTGCCTTGCGTTGTAGCTCGCGCTGCCACCGCTGCCGCCGACTCTCACATGTGGGTGGTGATGCGCTGCCATCCGCTGGACCCGGCTGCCGCCGTTCACTGTCAATGCCGCCGCATTCTTCTCCGCCGCTTCCACTGAGCAGACGATTTTCACAGCCTGGTCGAAGGTTAGGGTGGTCTCTCCCAACAGCCTCTGCTTGGTCGACTCACTCCTGATGCCGCTCACCAGTCTGTCTCTGAGATAGTCGTTGAGGGATGCGCCAAACTCGCAGTATGCAGACAATTTCTTGAGGCTGGCGATGTACTCTGCGACTGATTCTCCTTCCTGTTGATTCCTTTTGCTGAATTTGTACCTTTCAGCTATGAATGATGGCTTCGGGTACAAATGGTCCTGAATTAACTTCACTAATTCATCAAACTTTTTCACTGAAGGTTTTTCCGGCGTACATAAATCTCGTAACAAACTGTACGTTTTCACACCCACGACTGTTAGTAACGTACTAACCTTTTTGTCGTCACTAATACTGTTACAGTCAACGAATAATTCAAATCGTTCAACATACGAATTCCAAGTTTCTGCACTGTTGTCGAAGTCACCGATTCCGCCAATAATTCCCGCCATTTTTACTGTTTCACTAAATAAAGACGAAATGTTCTAATTTACGACCTTGTCTTCCAACATCAAAATGTACCGATTTTGAGTCCACGTGACGCCAAACTACAGACACACTTCCTCGCACTATAATTTTCGGAGAAAATTTATTTACGCACAATCGAACAGGTTGCATTGCACTCGCGGGATCGCGCATTAATACCTCGTCGCCAATTGTTGTGTACGGGTTACGGGGAATCGGAATAAAAGACTGAATTAGTTTACATCATCGACTGTGCTCGGTTAAGGTTGGAGGGTAACAGAGAGAGAGAGACAAGGGCAGGACACTGGAAGTGGTAGGTGGTGTGATCTGGTGGCGTGATGAGAACAGCCAATGGCATTTATTAAAACTAATCACCCCATATGACGTCACAGCATCATAGATCATACAGTTGGTCTTTGGCTGTGGCTTGAACTTGCCAGTAACAATTTATAATATGTATAATAATTATTATTATAATTATTATTGTAATTCAATACATTACATATGGTACTGAAAATAATAAAATAGTAACAGGAAGTTGGTAAGATTGTTTTATATATGTTACTAATAATAAGTAAATAGTAATAGGAAGATGATAAGATTGTTTTATATATGTTTAAGAAAATAAGTAAAAAGTAACAGGAAGATGATAAGATTGTTTTATATATGTTACTGAAAACAAGTAAATAGTAAAAGGAAGATGATACGATTGTTTTATATATGTTACTAAAAATAAGTAAATAGTAATAGGAAGATGGTAAGATTGTTTTATATATAATACTGAAAATAAGTAAATAGTAACAGGAAGATGTAAGATTGTTTTGTGTGTTACTGACAATAAGTAAATATTAACAGGAAGATGGTAAGATTTGCTTTATATATGGTACTGAAAATAATAAAATAGTAAGAGGAAGATGGTAAGATTGTTTTATATATGGTACTAAAAATAAGTAAATAGTAATAGGAAGATGGTAAGATTGTTTGTATAAGTTACTGAAAATAAGTGAATAGTAACAGGAAGATAATAAGATTGTTTTATATATGTTACTGAAAATAAGTAAATAGTAACAGGAAGATGATAAGATTGTTATATATATGTTACTGAAAATAAATAAACAGTAACAGGAAGATGATAACATTGTTTTATATATGTTACTGATAATAAATAAATAGTAACAGGAAGATGATAAGATTGTTTTATATAAGTTACTGAAAAGAAGTATATAGAAACAAGAAGAAGATAAGATTGTTTAATATATGTTACTGAAAATAAGTAAATAGTAACAGAAAGATAATAAGATTTTTTTATATATGTTACTGATAAAAAGTAAATAGTAACAGGAAGATGATAAGATCATTGTATATATGTTACTGATAATAAATAAATGGTAACAGGAAGATGAAAAGATCGTTTTGTATATATGTTACTGAAAACAATTAAATGATAACATGAAGATGATAATATTGTTTAATATATGTTACTGAAAATAAGTAAATAGTAACTGGAAGATGATAAGATTGGTTTTTTATATGTGACTGAAAAGAAGTATATAGAATCAAGAAGATAAGATTGTTTTATATATGTTACTGAAAATAAGTAAATAGTAACAGAAAGATAATAAGATTTTTTTATGTATGTTACTGATAAAAAGTAAATAGTAACAGGAAGATGATAAGATCATTGTATATATGTTACTGATAATAAATAAATGGTAACAGGAAGATGAAAAGATCGTTTTGTGTATATGTTACTGAAAACACGTAAATGGTAACAGGAAGATGATAAGATTGTTTTATAAAAGATGTTACTGAAAACAAGTAAATAGTAACAAGAAGATGATAAGATTGTTTTATATATGTTACTGAAAAGAAGTAAATAGAAACAGGAAGATGGTAAGATTGTTTTATATATGGTACTGAAAATAATAAAATAGTAAGAGGAAGTTGGTAAGATTGTTTTATATATGGTACTAATAATAAGTAAATAGTAATAGGAAGATGGTAAGATTGTTTTATATATGTTTAAGAAAATAAGTAAAAAGGAACAAGAAGATGGTAAGATTGTTTTAAATATGTTGCTGAAAATAAGTAAATGGTAAGAGGAAGATGGTAAGTTTGTTTAATATGTTACTGAAAAGAAGTGAATAGACACAGGAAGATGATAAGATTGTTTTATATATATTACTGAAAAAAAGTAAATAGTAACAGAAAGATGATAAGATTGTTTTATATATGTTACTGAAAATAAGTAAATAGTAACAGGAAGGTAATAAGATTGTTTTATGTATGTTACTGAAAACAAGTAAATAGTAACAGGAAGATGATAAGATTGTTTTATATATGTTACTGAAAATAAGTAAATAGTAACAGGAAGATGATAATATTGTTTTATATATGTTAGCTTACTGAAAATAAATACATGTTTTCAGGAAGATGATAACATTGTTTTATATATGTTAAAGAAAATAAGTAAATAGTGACAGGAAGGTAATAAGATTGTTTTATAAAATATGGTACTGAAAATAAGTAAATAGTAACAGGAAGATGATAAGATTGTCTTATATATATATATATATATTACTGGAAATAAGTAAATGGTAACAGGAAGATGATAGTAAGTAAATCGTAACAGGAAGATGATAAGATTGTTTTTTTATATGTGACTGAAAAGAAGTAAATAGAATCAAGAAGATAAGAGTGTTTTATATATGTTACTGAAAATAAGTAAATAGTAACAGAAAGATAATAAGATTGTTTTATATATGTTACTGATAAAAAAGTAAATAGTAACAGGAAGATGATGAGATCATTGTATATATGTTACTGATAATAAATAAATGGTAACAGGAAGATGAAACGATCGTTTTGTATATATGTTACTGAAAACAAGTAAATGGTAACAAGAAGATGATAATATTGTTTTATATATGTTACTGAAAATAAGTAAATAGTAACTGGAAGATGATAAGATTGTTTTATATATGTTACTGAAAATAAATAAATAATAACAGGAAGATGATAGTAAGTAAATAGTAACAGGAAGATGATAAGATTGTTTTTTTATATGTGACTGAAAAGAAGTATATAGAATCAAGAAGATAAGATTGTTTTATATATGTTACTGAAAATAAGTAAATAGTAACAGAAAGATAATAAGATTGTTTTATATATGTTACTGATAAAAAGTAAATAGTAACAGGAAGATGATAAGATCATTGTATATATGTTACTGATAATAAATAAATAGTAACAGGAAGATGATAAGATTGTTTTATATATGTTACTGAAAACAAGTAAATAGTAACAGGAAGATGATAAGATTGTTTTATATATGTTACTGAAAACAAGTAAATAGTAACAGGAAGATGATAAGATTGTTTTATATATGTTACTGAAAATAAGTAAATAGTAAACAGGAAGATGGTAAGATTGTTTTATATATGTTACTGAAAATAAGTAAATAGTAACAGGAAGATGGTAAGATTGTTTTATATATATGGTTACTGAAAATAAGTAAATAGTAACAGGAAGATAATAAGATTGTTTTATATATGTTACTGAAAATAAGTAAATAGTAACAGGAAGATGATAAGATTGTTTTATATATGTTACTGAAAATAAGTAAATAGTAACAGGAAGATGGTAAGATTGTTTTATATATGTTACTGAAAATAAGTAAATAGTAACAGGAAGATGGTAAGATTGTTTTATATATGTTACTGAAAATAAGTAAATAGTAACAGGAAGATGATAAGATTGTTTTATATATGTTACTGAAAATAATATAAATAGTAACAGGAAGATGGTAAGATTGTTTTATATATGTTACTGAAAATAAGTAAATAGTAACAGGAAGATGATAAGATTGTTTTATATATGTTACTGAAAAATAAGTAAATAGTAACAGGAAGATGATAAGATTGTTTTATATATGTTACTGAAATAAGTAAATGGTAACAGGAAGATGATAAGATTGTTTTATATATGTTACTGAAAATAAGTAAATAGTAACAGGAAGATGATAAGATTGTTTTATATATGTTTACTGAAAATAAGTAAATAGTAACAGGAAGATGATAAGATTGTTTTATATATATGTTACTGAAAATAAGTAAATAGTAACAGGAAGATAATAAGATTGTTTTATATATATGGTACTGAAAATAAGTAAATAGTAACAGGAAGATGATAAGATTGTTTATATATATGTTACTGAAAATAAGTAAATAGTAACAGGAAGATAATAAGATTGTTTTATATATGTTACTGAAAATAAGTAAATAGTAACACGAAGATGATAAGATTGTTTTATATATGTTACTGAAAATAAGTAAATAGTAACAGGAAGATGATAATATTGTTTTATATATGTTAGCCTACTGAAAATAAATACATGTTTTCAGGAAGATGATAACATTGTTTTATATATGTTAAAGAAAATAAGTAAATAGTGACAGGAAGGTAATAAGATTGTTTTATAAAATATGGTACTGAAAATAAGTAAATAGTAACAGGAAGATGATAAGATTGTTTTATATATGTTACTGAAAATAAGTAAATAGTAACAGGAAGATGATAAGATTGTTTTATATATGTTACTGAAAATAAATAAATAGTAACAGGAAGATATGTTACTGATAATAAATAAAAAGTAACAGGAAGATATGTTACTGATAATAAATAAATAGTAACAGGAAGATGATAAGATTGTTTTTTTATATGTGACTGAAAATAAGTAAATAGTAACAGGAAGATGATAAGATTGTTTTATATATGTTACTGAAAATAAGTAAATAGTAACACGGAAGATGATAAGATTTTTTTATATATGTTACTGATAAAAAGTAAATAGTAACAGGAAGATGATAAGATCATTGTATATATGTTACTGAAAATAAGTAAATAGTAACAGGAAGATGATAAGATTGTTTTATATATGTTACTGAAAACAAGTAAATAGTAACAGGAAGATGATAAGATTGTTTTATATATGTTACTGAAAAATAAGTAAATAGTAACAGGAAGATGATAAGATTGTTTTATATATGTTACTGATAGTAAATAAATAGTACACAGGAAGATATACTGATTTATATATATGTTACTATAATAATATAAATAGTAACAGGAAGATGATAAGATTGTTTTATATATGTTACTGAAAATAAGTAAATAGTAACAGGAAGATGGTAAGATTGTTTTATTTATGGTACTGAAAATAATAAAATAGTAAGAGGAAGTTGGTAAGATTGTTTTATATATGGTACTAAAAAAATAAGTAAATAGTAATAGGAAGATAGTAAGATTGTTTTATATATGTTTAACTGAAAATAAGTAAAAAGGAATGGAAGATGGTAAGATTGTTTTATATATGTTGCTGAAAATAAGTAAATGGTATGAGGAAGGTGGTATGGTTGTTTTATATAATATGTTATTGAATATAAGTAAATAGTAACAGGAAGATGGTAAGTTTGTTTTATATATGTTACTGAAAATAAGTAAATAGTAACAGGAAGACGGTAAGATTGTATTACATATGTTACTGAAAATAAGTAAATAGTGACAGGAAGGTAATAAGATTGTTTTATGTATGTTACTGAAAACAAGTAAATAGTAACTGGAAGAAGGTAAGGTTGCTTTATATGTTACTGACAATACGTCAATAGTGACAGGAAGACGGTAAGATTGTTTTATATATGGTACTGAAAATAAGAAAATAGTTAGAGGAAGATGGTAAGATTGTTTTATATATGGTATTAAAAATAAGTAAATAGTAATAGGAAGATAGTAAGATTGTTTTATATATGTTACTGAAAATAAGTAAAAAGGAACAGGAAGATGGTAAGATTGTTTTTATTAAATATGTTACTGAAATTAAGTAAATAGTAACAAGAAGATGATAAGATTGTTTTATATATGTTACTGAAAATAAGTAAATAGTAACAGGAAGATGATAAGATTGTTTTATTAAATATGGTACTGAAAATAAGTAAATAGTAACAGGAAGATGATAAGATTGTTTTATGTATGTTACTGAAAACAAGTAAATAGTAACTGGAAGAAGGCAAGGTTGCTTTATATGTTACTGACAATACGTAAATAGTAACAGGAAGACGGTAAGATTGTTTTATATAAGGTACTGAAAATAAGAAAATAGTAAGAGGAAGATGGTAAGATTGTTTTATATTTGAGGGGGTACCCAAAAAAAACCGGAATTATTTTATAAAAATTATATATTATCAAATTTTTTACAATACGACCTTATCTGCTTCAAAATAATCCCCATTACAACTAATACACTTGTCCCAACGGTATTTCCATTGATCAAAACATTTTTTGTAGTCGTCTTTAGAAATGGCTGCAAGCTCGACCTTTGTTTTTTTTTAACCTCTTCAACGCTGTCAAATCGTTGACCTTTCAAGCCTCTTTTCATGTGTGGAAATAAAAAAAAGTCGCATGGAGCGAGGTCAGGAGAGTAAGGTGCGTGGGGCAGCGGAACCATGCCGTTTTTGGCTAAAAACTGCCTAACTGAGATGGCTGTGTGTGCCTGTGCGTTGTCGTGGTGGAAGAACCAGTCTCCAGTCTGCCACAAATCGGGTCTTTTCTGGCGAACACTGTTGCGCAATCTTCTTAAAATCTCCAAATAAAATGTTTGGTTGACAGTCTGACCTGGAGGAACAAACTCAGAATGAACAATGCCTTTAGCATCAAAAAAAAGCAAATCAACATGGTTTTGATGTTTGATTTGACTTGCCGACATTTTTTTGGACGAGGTGAAGATGGCGACTTCCATTGGCTTGACTGTTGCTTCGTTTCTGGGTCATAACCATAGCACCATGACTCATCACCAGTAATTACCTTTTCCAGAAAATCGGGATCATTTTCGAGATGTTCTTTCAGAAGGCGGCAAGTTTCAACTCGATGTGCCTTTTGATGGTCAGTCAGAAGTCGAGGAATAAATTTGGCAGCAACCCTTTTCAGTCCTAAATCTCATGTTAAAATTCGCTGAACCGAGCTCCAAGTTAACCCACTACTCTCTGATAGTTCCTCAATTGTCTGTCGACGGTCGGTGAGCACAAGTTCACGAATTTTCTCAACATTTTCGTCCGTTCGAGAGGTTGATGACGTCTAGAACGAGGTTTGTCTTCAATCGACATGTCGCCATTTTTAAATCGAGCGAACCTCGTAGACCTGAGTTTTCCCCATAGCATCATCTTTGTAAGCTGTATTCAACATTAAAATAGTTTCTGCAGCATTTTTACCAAGTAAAAAACAAAATTTCACAGCTGCACGTTGTTCACTTAAACTTGCCATGACAAAAAACGAAACAAGAACAAAACAGGGTTAGCGAAAACAGTCACTACGAACGAACAGAATGCACTAGGACAACGGAACTAGGGTCACTGAGCTCGCAATGGGTTGCACAACACATGCCTAGCGGCAGGAATGTGTACTACACGCTGCCGGCTGCCAGCAATACAATTCCGGTTACTTTTGGGTACCCCCTCGTATGGTACTAAAAATAAGTAAATAGTAATAGGAAGATAGTAAGATTGTTTTATATATGTTACTGAAAATAAGTAAAAAGAAACAGGAAGATGGTAAGATTGTTTTATATATGTTACTGATAATAAATAAATAGTAACAGGAAGTTGATGGTAAGTAAATAGTAACTGAATGATGATAAGATTGTTTTACATAAGTTACTGTAAATAAGTGAATAGTAGCAAAAAGATTATAAGATGGTCTTATATATGTTACTGAAAACAAGTAAATAGTAACAAGAAGATTATAAGATTGTTTTATATACGTTACTGAAAATAAAAAAAGTTACAGGAAAATGATAAGATTGTTATGTATATCCAAATTATATTATAAAGTGTAAAATTGAATTCACCATTCTTATCTATCAATATTAAAAATGTAATATTTAATCAATCTGCAGTTTAGAAAAACAAT
Source organism: Homalodisca vitripennis (assembly GCF_021130785.1). NCBI lineage: Eukaryota > Metazoa > Arthropoda > Insecta > Hemiptera > Cicadellidae > Homalodisca > Homalodisca vitripennis. Next base: position 21,501 of record NW_025782388.1, on the reverse strand, counting down.
AAAAAATAAATATTAAAGATTGTATTTTAAGACAACTCAGTACTTTTAATGGAATATTCTCATTAATTAAATAATTTTGGAATACAAAGTAGTATAAAACTCCTCTGGTTATCTGTGATAAGAAACAATCAACAGATAAGAAACATTAGTGATACGTCTCTTTATATTGTTTCTGAACTTTGAAAAACTGAAAAATGTGACCTCTTGCAAGTCTCTACTCAGAAAACTGAAAGTTATTGATTTATTTAGATCAGTCATTGACCTACTTGTCATAAGACCTATCTATTTTATAGTGTTGCACAATTTTTGATACTTGAACAATGATGAGTAAGATACAATTCCCATTTTATACTTGTGGTACACCGCATATTTCTGAGAGGCCGCTGTTAAGACCCATTTATAAGTTCCGTCAAATATGAACTATTTAATAAAAACATACTCTTAAGTGGCTTTTTGGTTTTGTTATAAGTAATGGTTGTAATTATTTGTATGCCTGATTTAATTTAAAATAAAATATTAGGTAGTGAGAAATAAGTAGGAATAAAAGTTATCAAAATGTTTGATGCTATATAACAAATCTATTTGTGTCAATGCTTGAGTGAAGTTATAACTAATATAGATGTATACATACAACAAGAGTCTCTCATTCCACCAACTGCTTTCATTAGTAAAGTACAATAATATGTATTTTAATTAGTTAGTTAATTAGTTATTTCTTGTTTCCACCTTCAGTTTTTCTCCAAATGGCATGTTTAATTAAAAAAAAATATAATAACAATGTCAATGATTGGTAACAGTCTTGTTTATATTGAACTGGTTGCAGGGATATTCACTCAACGACGGGGAAGCTGAAGCGGGCTGTCCTTCAGTTCACACCCAGCGACTGGATGCAGGTACGGTGGCTTGACCCTTCCACCACCTACATGAGGTTCTTTGCCATTTGTCAACTGGTGATCTTCTGGCAAGTGTGTGAACTTAACACTTTCTTTCTCAAGCACATCTTCGAGATGCCACCCTCCCACCCATTGGTCTACCTACGGCTGTTATTGGTCGGCATAGTCGTTTCTCCATCTATAAGGTAGGCATACATAGATTTAATTTTAGGTATAATTAATTTTTATCCCTCTTGTTGCCGATGTCCATTAAGTTGGATGTCTATGAAAAAGTTGTACAATTATGTTATATACATGTAATTGCTATGAAACTGCCTCACATGATGTAGAACAATACTGGCTTCATGAGGATGTACTATTAAATCAACTAGGTACGAGTAGAGGGTCTGCATAACATCAAAACGTTTTGTTAATACCTTTCTCTGTGGTTCTATTCTGAGTGTTCTAGTCTTTTATCACAAAACTGCATATTAACACGTTCATGACGATGTGTACCCCATTGTGTGCGTGTTATCTTTCACAACTGCCATCGTAAAGCGCGTTGTGAGTCCAATGGGGTACACTTGTTACGCATTTCCTTATTGTGTTTTTATTGTTTGCTTGTCTTGGGGATTTGTTAAATTTGATCCTGCGCTGAATTAAATATCTCAGATTATTGTGAACCCCGTCGGGTGCAAGATTTTTAGTTTATAATTTTTCAGGTAAATTAATTTTTTACTCCTTGGGGTACACGTAGAAACATTGAAATAATATTTTTGGGGTAAAATTGCGAAGCCTACATACTTTTCTCGTTATACTTAGATGTTTGACATAGAAAAACTGATTATGGTTTTTTTGCCATAAAATAGAATCTTGTCGAATGTGGCGTTTTAACCGTGGGGTTTCACAGCACCTAATCTAATAAGGCCGATTCTCATAGCACCTAATATTATAGTACCTAATCTCACAGCACCTAAGGAAATGCCTGAGAGTAGCACAGCACCTAAAGATCGTGCTGGAGTTTTATAGCACCTAATATCACACCACCTAAAAGGGAGTGGTGGGGATCGCCGGAGGGGTAGGCCGCCACCACTGTCCGTGGCCAGTGGGCGACCGTCCGTTGAGTCGCGTGGTTAGGGGAGAGCTCAGAGTTGGTTATTGACATGTGCTGTGCGGGTTGCATTAACGCGCTCACTGAAAGAATTGAAGGCGGTGGACGTTTCATTTAGGAATTTATATATTATGTTATTGTTACCGGATACCGGCGACCTCTCTCACACACACTAAACATCTCACTTAAAACGTCTACCACATTAAAATATACCCCTTTATTACATCTGAAAAAGTTTGACGGTTTAGTAGTATTAATAATTAAAGGTGTAATAAGTTTTTGACAATCACGCAATGCTTATTACTAATTGTCTTTACTTATGAGTGAGGGTGCCAAACAAGCGAGGTACACAGTAACTGTGCGGGAACCTTACTACATTATGGCTTAATGAAACATACCAACTTGCCCCGTGTGCCAAAAACACAAGATAAAATATCGACAGTTTATTTTCACACAAACCACAACAGGAAAATGTTTAAATTAGGCTTGTATGATTCTGGTAAATATATTAATTCAAGGAAAGGCAATTAAATTATTCATTTACCCAAAACAAACATTTAATTAAACTTATATTTGTAAATTCACTAACAGATAATTTGAGGGAAGTTAATTATTCCTCAAAGCGAAGCGGCCGAATACCTTCCATAATCTTATCATCATCGTCTTTGTTATCGGTGTTATATTTTCACTGTTTACCTCATGTTCACTGACACAGCCTTCCGACGAATTTCTGTCCCCCAGTTAAAATATTAGTAGTCTCTCTACAGCCTCCCCCAGCAGTCATTCATTTGTCCAAGCGTTATCAATAACTATTTTTGTATTCTCTACAACTTTCATCCATCAATCATGTGTATTCTTTTCTAAAGCTTCTTTACAAATTTTGTGATAGAATTAATAGTGAACGACTTATTATTTTTGCGATATGTAAATTAATTTGAGCCCATATTAGTTCTATCACGTGGAGCTTGACTGTCACTAGAAGTTCGACTTTTTCATATCTGAACTAAAGTGACTCCTTTCTAGTAAACTGTAATTTCTGCCTTATATCTTTTGCTCCTAGGTGCTTTACATATTTATTTTGAATTATACAGTGTATTATACATAGCAATAACTACATCTTTCATTAATATAATCCACCCATAGGGGTAGAAATGGACTTGGAATTCTTAGAAGAACTTCCCTATGTCCTATGTACATAAAATGTGGCACACACATGCCTCATGACTTGCACAGAAAAACAATAGCGTCTTTATGAAGATTAACTACCATATCCACTGAAATATAATTGCAAACCCTAGAAAAAGTATATTATTTTTCATCTTCCCGCTATCCGAAACACACACACACAGACGTGCGCGCGCGTTTCGGATAGCGTTCTCGTCATATAAATTGATTATGAAACGTATATTAAAGAAGATAAACCCAGATTACTCGTTTACATGGAAGTTGTGCCTGCTATAAAAACTACGTTTAGCTTTGTAAACTTCCCGGTATCCTATGAATGTAAAGTTTGACATACATGTGTATTATGCATTAATGGCAAACCAACTCGGGGAGCCCATTGTCTTTATAATGTTTTTTAGTCTGCCTAGATCAGGTTATTTCATGCAACATCTTTGATTTTTTTTCTCGGATCGTAATGGGCTTATTTTAAATATTCAAAAGAATACTTTGTCTGAAACATCTAAAACCTTGCTAAATCCAAAAGTACAAGTGACACATTTTATTTTAATTCTTCCAGAATCCTCTATTGATGATCTGACAAACCATTTGTTTTCAGATGATTGGAATTTCTTACTTAGTAATGGAAGAGTATTTTCTACCCAAAAATTCGTTCACGCATATTTCTCCATTTAGTTAATAAATAAACATTTTACTCTATAGTGAAAAAACAACATTCCACAGTTAGTGAGATTAAAGGTCGAAATCAAAATGATTGGTATAGTGGGGAACTAGACCAAATGAAAGAAATTTGTGTTTTTGGAGAAATCGAAAAAACTTTCTACTAGTGATAGAACTATGTAAATCTCGAGAAATGTTATAAAAAGTCCGTAGAAGACGCGAACTCATAATGTCGCAAAAATATGAAATAGCAGTAACCAATATAAGGCCTGGGGATTTTATAAACGAAAATACAAAAATTTAGCATCTCAATCAGCATTATCAATAAATATCACTCCAGGTAACTTAAACTATTTGTTTTATCAATTCGGTTAACACCAAATAAAGGGTACTATCAAAAAGCCTCATGTTAATAGAATGAGCTTAATAAGAAATTACCATATTTTGAAAGAAAAACATTTATCTTTGTCGAAGTCTCGATTGATGAGGTCATTAAAGCTGTCAAAAGAGTTAAAAACTTAGAAAGCAAAGACATTTATAACTCATCTAACAATATATTTTAACGAATTTACCATACGTTTTTGAACCCATTAACTATGTGTATATCTGCCCAATTCTTAAGAAAGGGTCTAGGAGTCTCCCTGAGAGCTATTGCCCAGTATAAATTATACCTGTCCTGTAATAATAGAAACGGTTTTACATGATGAACCTTTTGCGTATCTGGAAAATAACAACAATCTAAATTTATTACAATAGAAGAGGTAAATACACAATTGATGCAGTTTATTCACTAATTAAGGAGGTCCTAAACACTTTTGAGTTAAAGCCTTTGCTCAAGCAACATATTTTGACTTGAGCAGGGCCTTAAAACTGAAATATTACGGTATTAATAGGAGTCCGGCTTTAAAGAGTTCCTTAAAGACTATTTATCTAACCGCAGGCGAAAAGTTTGTTTGTATTAGTGGAAATCGGTCCAACAATTTTTGGTGATCAGGAATGTTGTACCTAAGGGTCAGTACTGGGTCCTATTATGTTTTTATTGTATATAAATTCATTTCCTACCGTTGTTAAGTTCAAATCTCTTCTATATGCTAATGACACAACTCTTTAGAATATCAATACAAACTTTGACAAACTACAAGTTCTTGTCATTGAATCAGTTGAGAAAGCCTCAGTGTGGTTTAGATCAAATGGATCTGTACTAAATGAAGTCAAAACTCAAAACTTTTTGTTTACTCTATGACAAACTCCTACAATTGACACACCAAATTCTTTCTTTTCTTGTGCTAAATTTCTAGGAATATTTTGGTAGAGTAATTTTTTTACTTAGACGTATTATACATTGTGTTACTGAAAACTATGTTAAATCTGCATAATATGCCTATTTTCAACCAATAACAAGGTATGGCCTAATATTATGGGGTAATAGTGCTAAAATTAATGAAATCATTATCCTGCAAAACAAAGCTATAATAATAATATCAAAATCACAACCACTAGAACACTGTGAACCACTTTTGAAGCTTTTGTTGCAAACTGTTATAAATTTATATATATTTGACTCAGTATTGTATATAAAAAAAAAAAACATGTCATCATTAATGTTGACTAGCAACTTGCATCATTATAATACCAGAAATAAATATAATATTGTTATTGAGCATTGCAGATTAAACAAAAAGCAAAATAGGCATGTTATAATTACTCAGAAGACTTACAACAAATTGCAATATTTGTTATATTGCACGAGGCACGCAGCAGGAGTGCCTCGTAACTGTGCAGTGTGCCTGATTCAAAGGTCTACACATGTGGTATTTCCTTGTGCCTTGTGCCACTTGTGTATGTGCACTGAGTGCTGAGACACACTGCCTGGTTACCAGGTTAATCTCCAATGCCCGTTATGTAGGCAAGTGAGCCAGGCAATAATCAGAGTTTATTTCTGATACCTAATTATAATTTTTTAAATACAATAAAAACCCAAGATTGAAAGCCTATTTTTGTTCTATATTATAAAATTTTATTTCTTTCATATGTAATACATCCTGTATAAATAGATTACAATGAAATGGATATGTTATTAATAGTATCATATGGAACATTTTTAGAGGTATTGAGATTGCGTCCTAAACCATTAATAACTTTGATCCTCAAAAATCAGGAAGATTAATTTTAACAACAATCAGTCTACAAGTAGACTGCGGCAAACTTCTTACGGCGCAGTGGGAGGACTGAGAATAGTCGATCTCACTCAGTATATACCAGCAACACAGGTGTTAAGATACTATTTCGCTGTTGTCGTCTTGCACTGTATGTCATGTTATATGGGTCTTCTCAAGCCTTACACTTGTTATCAGTGTTTTCAAGTAATGTTCTAATAGCCCTCATCCTCTTTTTAAGATTGACGACTTTTTAACATGGTCTCATACATTCTTTTTTAATCTATGAATGTTCATCTTTGACAATGTAATTTAAACATTAATTTAAAATTGTTATGCAATCATTACTAAGAGAGAGATTTGCGCCAATACACCAAAATTCAGATATAGCAGGCTGATAAATAATTTTTATAAAGACTCATAACAAGTTTTTATTATGTAACCTAAAAATACTACACCAAAACATCCGTGGACTAGACAAAAAAATTAGACAGACTTAACCACCTTCTTAATGACATTGACCCCAATATTACTAGTGCTTACTGAACATGGCCTGAAAAAAATAGAAATAGAGAATACAAAAATTGAAGGGTACTTTCTCATAGCAGAATACTGCAGAGAAAATCATAAGCTTGGTGGTGTTGCCATATATGCCAAAGAAACCCTCAAAAACTGCACAACAGCAACTGACATTATCCCACCTCTGCCAAGAATTTAACTGTGAAGCAGCCATGGCAGTATTGAATCCATGGGTAAATACATACACATTCTTGGGGTATATCGATCTCCCAAAGAGAATGTACGAGCCGGTGTAAATGCCTTATCCAACATCTTAGAATATACTCAAGCACACAGTAAATCAATCATGCTTGCTGGAGACATAAACATCGACAGGATGAAAACAACCCTAGACAACACTATCCTAGAAGATGAACTACACACCATAACATCCGAAGACTGCCACTTCCTGCAACACGTATCACACATAGCACTGCCACCTCAATTGACTTCATATGCACAAACATAATCGAGGACAACATTGGCACAGCCATACTTGAAACTGGACTTTCTGACCATACTGCTCAAATTATAAAAATATATGACTGGAGAGTAAACATCCCTCCACAGATCATTCTCAAGAGAAACTTTTGTTATTCTAATACAGACCAGATAAAATCTCTCCTAATGAATAAAAACTGGGAATGCTGTCTATATGGCCCCAGATGCAGAGCAAGCATACAACATCTTTCATAGAACTCTCCAAGCAACGCTAGACATTGCCTGTCCTACTAAAAAATGTAGTCAAAAACACAAAAGGAAACATGTGTATTATGACAACGAGGCCAAAGACCTTAAAAATGACTTTCTAAAAGCCTGCACAAATATTTGAGACCACAGGAAATACCCAAGACAAAGAAGATATGGTGGTAAAAAAAGAAAAATTATGATAAAAAACTTAGAGAAATAAGAAAAAAATGCTAATGCTGACTTCATCAACTCAGCTGACAACAAAAGTAAAGCTCTTTGGAATGTCATAAAACAATGAAAGAAGAGGAAAACATCAACTACAGCCAAACATATGTCTCTCAGTGAATGGGAAACATGTGGACAACCCCACACAAACTGCAGACCACTTTAACACCTTCTTCACAGAAGTAGCAGAAATTGACGCTGAAACAGAATAACTGCTCCCCAGGGGACGCAGATGATAATGAAAATTACGAAACTCTACTTAACTATGTTGATAAATCTCTATATCTAACCCCAACATGCATCAATGAAGTACGGAACATCATAAATGCCCTAAATAATCAAAAATCTTCAAGTGGAGTGGATGAATATTCTTCTAAAATTGTGAAACACTGCTCTGAAGAGCTAATGCCGCCTTTAGTCAGCATAATTAATAAGTCCTTCAGCCTTGGTGAGTTCCCTACAGCCCTTAAGCTCTCTAAAGTATACCCCAAACATAAAAAAGGTTCAAACTGGAAGTCCAAAATTACCGTCCCATCTCTCTAATCTCAACATTCTCAAAAAATCATAGAAAAAAATAGCTCTACACAGACTCATGGCTCACCTAAAACAAGAAAAATCTGATAACCGAAAAAGCAACATGGATTTTTGAAAGGAAAATCAACCAGCTCTGCCATCATCAGCCTTGTTGAACATGTTATTGACCAAATAGACAAAGAACAATACGTATCTGCACTCTTTCTTGACTACAGCAAGGCGTTTGATTGCCTGGGCCACGACATCATCTCAAAGAAAAATTAACATCATTAGGAATCAGAGACACAGCTAACAAATGGTTTGTAAGTTACCTCACAGGCCGATCTCAAATAGTCGAGCTGCAAACTACCATTTATGGTGTAACTACTTCACATCAATCCAATCCACTACCTGTTACCCGCGGAGTACCGCAAGGATCTGTTTTGGGCCCAGTTCTCTTTGTCTTATTTGTGAATGACTTCCCAGCTTATATACGTGATCACAATACCACTTGTGTGATGTATGCAGACGATACAACATTGTTGATTAAGAATGACTCTGCTGAAGGAGTGTACGAAAGTGCCACAAGCTCTCTCAGTAAAGCCCTCAATTACTGCAGAAGGAATGATCTAGCCATGAATCCATCGAAGACAGTTCACATCAACTTCAGCAAGAGGAAGGACCATATCCCTAACCCACTTGATGTATCAAGAAAAGACCATATCAAATTCCTTGGCGTAACTATTGACCACAAACTTACGTGGGACTGAGCATGTAAACCAGGTTTGCAAAAAAAATCAGCACTGGTATATATGTAGTACGCCGAATAAAATGTATCGGCAACTTGGAGGCAGCAAAAAACAGCTTACTATGCTTTGGTGGAAAACTCATGTGAGGTATGGACTTGCTGTTTGGGGTGGATCCTCTGCAGGAAACCTGAACAGAGTACTACTCCTGCAGAAAAAAGCTATCCGAAACCCTAGCGGAACTCGAACACCAACAAAGCTGCCGACAAGCATTTAAAACCTTGGGAATTATGAACAATTACTGCACTTCTACATACAAGAAAGTAATTTTGCACGTTGACCAACTGCATGTACAAAACAGGAAAAACCCTTCATACACATAACACACGCCATGCAGGAAATTACACACTACCTCTACATCGGACATCACTTTTCGAGGAAAAAACCATCCTACATTGGTAGGAAGCTGAGGAACCTCCTGCCACAAGCTGTGAAAAACCTCAAGGGAGCTGCCTTGAAAAGATGTCTTCACAACTTCCTGGTGGAACCCACCCAATATACACCATCGAAGAATGCACAGAAGTAAACAAGGAAGATTGGAGGCTCTGACATCTTGTATTGATTATTTATTAATATCAATTATGTAATTTGTTAACATTGTGGACTCTATTACTGTTCTTGAAGAATATGTTAATAAAGAAATATGACTATGACTATGACTATGACTATTTTCTTAGAACAGCTAAAACAATACGCGCTCTTATAATTGCGTTACTGGCGCAATCTATAATAAGATATATATCCCACTAATATTAAAATGCAAAAGTTTGAATGTTTGGATGTTTGTATATTTAGATGTTAAGATGTTTGGAGGTTTGTCCTCGAATCACGCTGAAACTGCTATACGGATTGTGCTCAAATTTGGAAACCGGTATAGCTTTTGGTCTGAATTAACACTTAGAGTAGCTGTTAACACTTTCAGCTGAAGTTCATCAAAGAGGCAGAAACATTTGTTACATTTAAATTTTAGTAAATATTGAATTATTGTAAAGTGCTTAATCAGTAGTGTAATGCTGTTTGCAAATACGAAGTTATTTAATTTTAAATTTAGATTGCGCCAATGATCAATAATTCATCTAATACAATAGAAATTCTATTTATTCGCTGTTATAACAACTACCTTATTGTATAAAGCTGTGAATGTTTGCATATAACGTAATCTAATCTGGTTAGTTCCTTTAACATTATGTATGGCCTTTTTACTGTAGTTATTGAAAAGCAAATGGAGATAATACTGCCCTAATACTTGAAGCATATACCCCTAATACATATTTAGTGATCGGTAAAAATATAAAAATCACCTAATCATCAAAATTTAACCTAAGTTAGATTCTGAAACCAACATATGAGACCATTGTTTTGGTAGTGCAACAGCATAAATTACGTTTTACGGCCAAACCACTGGAGGTAGAGCAAAAAGTCACTAGACCTTTTCTGTAGATCGCGCAATTTGCTAATTTGATGGGTGAATCAGATTTGAGCTACGACCTACTGTTTGGCCGCTATCGGGCTCGAAACTTTATTTTAGGCAAAACAATCTCTGGAATGTCAAACATTCCCGCGTTTTGTCGCTTAACCATGAAAGATAGAGCAAAAAGTCACTGGATCTTTTTTGTCGTTCACTTCATTCCTGACTAACGATTTTTCATCAGATCCGAGCTAGCTCTAACGGTTCGCCCGCTATCGGGCTTACAAAAAAGGCCTGCAAGGCTAAAAATTTCACGTTTTTTAATATTTTTTTAGGGGTTTAAAAGTAAAAATATTCGGTTTTCAGACTTTTCCTGTGGGTTATATTGTGAAAGGTACATGCATGCCAAATTTCAAGTTTCTAGCACTTCTAGAACTATGTTAGAATTTGTATCTATATATCAGTCAGTGAGTCAGTTACACATACGGCTGTATAAGTATTTAGATATGTAACTTTCTAACAGTACAACTTTAATACATTTACAAGCAAATTCCTTTGCAATGTTATTTGCTTGCAATACACAAAAATAATGAAATAACAAGCAATACAAATTGACAAGAAATAACACATAAATATATATTGTAGGTGGTTTGAAATTTAATAACATTCAATAAACTATAATAACAAATAATTTAATAAACTATAATATATGAAATCTAATAACAAATAAATAACACATTCCAAGTGGCTACCAAAAATAAATAAGTAGGTATTTAATAAATAATTCAGTAATAACAATAGTACGTAATAAATATTGCATTGGTAAACAATACAGTTTAACATTTACAAACTAAATAAATAGTCTAAGTTGTAACAAGCAATGTAAATAATACATATGCCTGTTATATATTAAAATTTAACACATATTTAAACTAATTCTTTCAAAAAGTTATAGCTTTGATTTTAACATTCTGTTTTTTTATCAAATATAACCTCATTGCCAAAGAATCTCACAAAGTCATTAAACAATTTTGGGCCAAGATAAGAAAACTGATGTCTACTCGATTCCTTGGTAAAAAATGGTACCTCGAGTAAAATATAATTACTAGATCTGGTAGTTCTATTTGATGGTTTTAGATTGAACATAAATAAACTCTTGTGGATATACACAATTGAGGCGTACTTATAAATCTGTGTGAAAGTTAAATTATTGTGTTCTGTAAAAAGGTAGCTCATGCTTTCACTATATTTTAGATTGTATATATTTCGCAATGCGTGTATTTGGCCCATTACAATAGGTTTTAGAACAGTGGCATATGCACTTCCAAAATGAAATATCCCATACCTCATGGTACTCTCAAACCAAGACACATACACCTGCTTCAACTAGTCACTCCTAAGGAAATTTTTCAAATAGTAAAGTGCATAGTTCATTTTCCTTATCCTTTTTGTTACATAGTTTACATGTATATCCCACTTCAAATACTCATCAATATATAAACCTAAATATTTAACACTTTCAACTATTTCTATACTAGAACATTCACAGCTATATACATTGATGGGAGTGACAACTCAATTCATCATGTCGTGCAAATATTCTTTTGTTTTTGTATTATCAAAAACTGTAATACACCTAGACTTATTTACATTTACAAGCAATCTATTACTGATTAACCAATTAGAAATCTTTCGCAAGTCATCATTGATTCTTTGAAATAATGAACGTCTATTGTAGACCCCACATACAAGAGCAGTGTCGTCTGCGTATGCAAAAACATAAGAATTAAGATCCATTTTTATAAATTAACATATCATTTATAAAAATAAGAAATACAACTGGCCCTAACATCCCGCCTTGTGCTGCTCCGTAATTCAAATCTAATGTTTCACTATACTGGTTGTTAATTTTTACAGCTTGTTTTCTTCCTTTGCAGAAAGACTCCAACCATAACAAAGCCAGGCCACCTATACCATACATCTGAAATCTTTTTATAAGTAAATGTATATCAATTCTCCAACTTTTTCATAAAAACTTTACCTTCCACAGTCCAGACAAAACGCCAATTATGTTCCTTGAGTTTCTTTGCACGAAATAACAACTCTTTGTTATGGGGTGTTAAGTGTGAGTTAACATAAACATTTGTTTCTGGAACACCTTGAACAAAGTCCGTGGATTTTATTTTCAATTTTTTACACTTATGTAGCAGGGCATCTCTAGTCTGTCTGCTCGAAAATTGAACACCAATGGGCTTTGGTCCCGTTTCCCGCTTTGTTGGAATCCTGTGCATTGCTTTCACATCAGTGGCAAAATTCAACGGTATACTTAGACAACTCTGACAGCTTATCAACGACGTCAGACATCATTTTATTAGCTGACTCCGGAACTCCATCAATCTGAATATTTTTATTCCTTTTATATTGCTCCATATTTTTAAGTTTGGTCTTATACTCAGCTACACATTTTCTTAAATCACTATTTTGTTGTTCAAGGGCAGATTGTGCGGACTGAAGGTGTTTAGTTTCAATTTTCCCCTCGTACTCATCAATTTTATTAGAAAAAGTTGTATGGACTCCTTAAATTCACCCATTTGTTTCTTAAAAATAATATCATATTTTTCAAATTGAGCCTTAATGGTATCCTCCATTTTAACAAAAATTCTTCGTGCAATCTGGCCAAAATATCCTTAGTAATTGTTTCTTTTTGCTGTTAACTCTTACCTGAGCAGCAGTTCTTACACTTTCATGATTCACGATGTGCTTGTCCCATGCGATTCCATGTGCTTTCTAAAATATCAGCACACACGAATAGATTTGTTGGTAGTAGATTTGTTTTACATTGAGAACACACAGCATGTTCACTCACATCAGGCAGAGGATCGTCGCAAACGCCACAATCACTCATCTTGATAAGACGGAGAACAACATTGTGTTAAATATTAAAAACTAATATAATCTATATTTGTGCATTTTGATTTTTTACTATACACATTTCAGGTTAGTTTCATTATTTTATGGAATGAATTATATAAATTGCAATTTTACTTATAAGTTTATAAAATAAATATATTTTGAATGCAATGTAATGAGCCGCCTATTTATTAACGCTTTATGAAGAATCGAAAGGCTTTATTGAAATGGTTTGTTGTGCGTCCGTCTGTGCGATAACTCTTATTATAAAAGTCCTAGTGACTTCAAACTTGGTACATATGCTCTTATTGGTCTAAATAAGAACTCTATTGATTTTAAGATACAGAAGAATCGTCTGTGCGCTACATAAAGTCATAAAGTCATTTATTCATCATTCAACAATTTAAAAAATTGTAATAGATTTTGTCAGAACAGTACATACAGTTATCACTTAGGCCTATTTAACCTATGTTAAAATTACATGAAAGGTACTCATTTAAATTATAAAATGGGTTTTTGAGTAACAAGCGTCTTAAATTGGTAACAAATTTTGCAAATGGCATTCCCCTTAATGACACAGGTAACTTATAAAAAATTGTAATGCCAAGTGAAGAGTGATAGCTCGCAGTTTTGGTAAGCCTACATCGAACCAGATCAAGTTTATCCACATTCCTAGTCTCATATTGGTGTATATCACTTCTTGATCTATACGAAACAATATTTTTCTTTACTAAAACTAAAACTTCAAATATGTAGAAATTAATTACTGTAAGGATATCAGTTTCAACAAAAAGAGGTTTACAGTGGGCTAGAGATTCAGAATAAGTAAGTATTCTCAGAGCTCTCTTCTGTAACACCAAAACTTTTTCCATACCAGTTCCATTTCCCCAGATAACAAGGCCATATCTAATAATGCTCTCAAAATAAGCAAAATATGCCATTTTCAGGTATGTTAAAGTGACATGTTTTCTTAAATTAACTAATAAATATATTACTCTGCTTAATTTTTTACAAACAACATCAATATGTACATTCCAACTTAGCCTAGAATCAATATGCAATCCGAGCAAGACCACAGAAGTATCACAGCCCTCAGGAATATTATTTACAGATTTAAGGGTAACATACAAGTGCTTGGTTTTGTCAGAATTTAAAAAGAAACCATTGGCATCAAACCAGGAGATTGCCTGTGTCAATGAATTATTTACAGATGTAGCTAAGGGTGTTATGTCGTTTGAGTTATTACGACTTAACAAAGTAGTATCATCAGCATACATAGTAATGTGACAGGGAATATTACTACTTAGGTCATTAATCATTACCAAAAAAAGTACAGGCCCCAATACAGAGCCCTGAGGTACGCCAGCTGTTACATAAGCAGTATGAGAGGATTTATCACCTATATGTACAATTTGTCTACGATTTTATAAGTATGATTTGAATATAGCTAGTTCTTTACCATGAAATCCATAGTACTCTAATTTCTTCAACAATATATCATGCCTTACCACATCAAAAGCTTTGGTCAGGTCACAAAGCGTGACTTGAGCATCGCAAGCATCTTCCAAAGTTAGTAATAAATGGCCTACTAAGGTATCAACAGCTTGAGTAGTAGATCTGCCAGTTCGAAAACCATATTGATCATTACAGAAAATATTATTAGTTTCGAAATATTTTCATACCTGTTTTTTTTAATACTTTCTCAAATATTTTTCCTATAACAGGGATACAAGGTATAGGCCTATAGCTATTTGGCAGATGGTGCTCTCCTTTCTTATATACAGGTACAACTCTTGAGATTTTAAGACAATCAGGAAATATCCCTTCTTCTATACAACGATTTATACAATAAGACAGAGGATAAGCTATAAATGCTACCACTTATGTTACACTCTGTCGAGTCTTTCAATGCTTCTAACATCGTTCGGGTTATTTTAAGTAATCTCGTATTTGGTTCACAAAAACATCATATATGTATAGTACTTGTATTCATTATAACACTTATCTAACAGTTTGACATGAAATAGCTAGCTTTGTCGGCTGACAGTATAAAACTCGAGAGTCAAATTTCACTGTTATAGAACATCGGGAGGTTAAAAAACTAAACTATCGTTCTTCTAATGGTTGCAATTCCCTATGGATGTTACATTTTAATCCAAATACTTTTGCTTTTTATTTAAGTCATGATGCTTACTTGTATAAAATTTTTACTTTGTGTGATGTAGGGAAATTGGAGAATAAGTGATAAATGATTTAAGGCTTTGCCTATTTTTAAAGAGATTTGAATGCAAATTACTACCCGTTTTCAGTGCACGGTATATACGATTTGAAACATATTCCAATGACGATAAAAACAATTAAAAACTTATATAAAAATGTAAAACACAATGAAATTTGATGAACAAATCATTGACATTATTGGATTATGTGCAAGATTAGCGGATTGGCCTAAACATACATTCAAATTCAAGGTACTTAATTTTTGGTGCCATAATTAGTTGTAATCAACAACCGCCGCACGCCATACGCACGGACCCTTCCCTTGTGCGAGTAGACAGATTGTCTATCTCGTGTCGCCTCGCCTTGTGCTGTCAACTGCTCGCCCTGCTGTAATGGCGGATCGTCAGGAGCGGGGTGAGGGGCAAGGTTGGATTCTCCTCCAACCGCTCTGTCCCCACCAAGGCCCCTTTGGAACAAAGCGAGAGGTGCTGTGACACTGAAACTTGAAACAGTCTCACGGCACCTAAACGAACCGTGGATCGTCGCACAGTACGTAACCTTATAGTGCCTAATATCACAGCACCTAAATGACGATTCTTTTGCTGTCGGTGGTATGAGATTAGGTGCTAAAAGATTAGGTGCTATGAAGCCGCACCGTTTTAACACTGGCCGTTGACTAGAATCTAGAGGAAATCACGTTTTATTCAAAGGGTCAATCCATATGAAGTGATCCCATGATGGTTGCTTCACCATTTAAAAATATTTTTCTTTTTTTTATATGTTTTTATCATACTCAAATGAAGTTAAAAAATTATTGAACACATTATAAATGTGTGGCCGCCATTTTCCATTTTTTTTAGAAAGACCTCTTTTACAATATTTGTTATCTTATTTATAGCTCTAAATGTAAATTTTTATTCCCAAAATAGCCTCCAAAATTTGGTGTTTTAATTAGGAAATTAACTTTTTGGAAGCTTAAAAATAAAGAAACGGGTAATTTATTATAGTTAAAACTTTTTTATTCAGTTAGATGGCATAGCTTACTAACATAAAATAGAATTATAATCTTAAAACACGTGTCCTTGATTTTTTATGAATTTTTTAAATCTGAAATTTTTTAAATTTTTAAAGTTTAGAGTCTTATATCTCTGGTGAAACATAGTATAAAAATCTGATTTTTGCACAGCATGTAACATATATATGATACTAAAGTAGTGTAGGAATTTTAACTGATATTTTAATATGTTCAAGCAACTAATTTAATTTGTATTGGATCGCTTCATATGGATTGATCCCAAACCGTAATTTCTGATTTTAATCCCAATAAAACTGTTATCTATATGGTGTTAATTAATTGCCTTGTCAAAAGGTACTTTTAGTTCGAAGAAATGTTGGTAGTTAATTTTAAAGCATGATTCAACATTTGAACAAACATTGAAGAATGTTGAACAAACTTTCACCTTGGAAGTCCTCTAGTAAGCCTATTTTTAATGAACATAAAATTTTAACTGTACCAAGCCTAATAATTTTCAAAACGCTATTAACAGTGCAGTCTAATTACGACAACCTTTTTAATAAAAACCATAAATACATTCATAATTCTAGGTATAAATCATCTGAAAGTGGTGAAAAAGACACCCATTCTTCATGGGAAAAAATTTTTTAATTACCTTTAAGGTTTAAGGAATTAATCTATTCAGGCGCATTCCGAGATAACATTAAGAAGTTGTTACTTAAAAAACATATTATAATGTAAGTGAGTTTTTAAATGAAGTTATATTAGGTGATAAATCTATCCTGTAGTTTTTTGAAACAATGCCAATGTAATATTGCAGACAATACTACATGTACGTGACAGATCCCACTTGCAAGAGGGTGGGCACCCAGTGTTGGGTGTACGGAGCTATCATGGCCACAGAAGCACTTCTCTGCATCAAGAATGGCAAAGAGTTGTTTGGCCAGACGCAAGCCACCAACATCTGTATCTGGCTACTGCTCATCTTCCTGCTCTCCTGCCTCTGTGTCTACGGCTGTGTTGTGTGGCACAGATACTTCCAGGTAATTATGTCAAGTGCACTATAGCAGACAGCTTGTTACTACTACTAGAATTTTACTTTGAATGTCTGTTAATTTTTGTTTGTTTTTTGTAGAATGGCACTTTATACTAACTGCCCTAACACAGATTTTACTGTGTATTAGTGATAAAATAAAATACACAGATTTAAATTGTTTATTTTTGTTCATTTAGTTGTGTTGTGATTATCAATTTTAATTATATCACCTCTGTAACTTTTGAGTTAGACGAGCTGATCACCTAAAAGACAAACACTAGGATACTGTGGTTTGGTATACTCACCCAGGGTCATAATTTATTCTGGAGGATTAAAATATTCATATATATCTAATTATGGAGACTGGAAAAATACTCTTTAATGTGTAATTGTTCAACTTAATGTACTAAAAGTACACTTAAGAAGAAGACAACTTCACTTAATTACAACTAAAACTATACACCTACGGTTACCATAAACATTCATAAATTAAATTTAGTAATAGACTATAATTTCACAATTAATAAAAAATATTTTGCAGGATGGTACCTAATACCTATGCCGCAATAAATAGGTGCCTAAAAGAGGTTCACTTAACCCCTCACAGATGTTTCATGTGAAGTCTCGCCTGGCAAACTCTCCTTGCTGCAGTGGTTTCACGTGAACGCTTTGTTTTTGTGTAGACTGCATTCCACTGCAATGTATATGAAACATCTTTTTGTACTTGTACACAAATACAAAGAGAGGTCTTTTTAGAGTATTAAACTGAAGATGGGAAATGCTGTCACAGCAAAAGTCCGTTCACTAGTAGGAAGAGTTGACAAAAGAAAAAAATATCTGTGCTTACTAATGTAAAACATATTGAAATTTAGACATGAAGAAGAGAATATCAGGAAAGTAATTGCTATTGTTTGGACAGGATCAACTAAAACCAATTGTAAACTAAAATTCCACTATCTTCGGTTTCACTTAGCATTTCACAAGTAATAATTCCAAGTTTTACTTGGCCATAATAATATCAAACAAGACCGTAAATTCTTGAATATGAATTGTAAAAATACTATTTAAAACATGATGAATCTATTGAAAAAGGACAAAGAATGAATACAATATATGGATAGCTATGTTACTTAACGCCTAAAGCTACTTTACAGCTACCAATTTTTACTTGGGAGTGATACGAGTTTAAACTGTGTAAAATGATGATTTAACTTTACACTCATTTTTTGATTGCTGTTTTTTACATAAAAAACAAAATAAATCCAAATAACGCTCCTTGGGAAGGTATATTCTATTTTTTGAAGAAAACCTGCCATTAGCCTATTTAAAATAATAATTTGTGGGTTTACTCTCAAAAGTTATAAAACATAACGAAAGAATGTGATGTAACAAACATTTGAATTAATGTTATCTGTTCTGAGTGGTAATTAAAATAATAATTTGTGGGTTTACTCTCAAAAGTTATAAAACATAACGAAAGAATGTGATGTAACAAACATTTGAATTAATGTTATCTGTTCTGAGTGGTAATTAAAATAATAATTTGTGGGTTTACTCTCAAAAGTTATAAAACATAACGAAAGAATGTGATGTAACAAACATTTGAATTAATGTTATCTGTTCTGAGTGGTAATTAAAATAATAATTTGTGGGTTTACTCTCAAAAGTTATAAAACATAACGAAAGAATGTGATGTAACAAACATTTGAATTAATGTTATCTGTTCTGAGTGGTAATTAAAATAATAATTTGTGGGTTTACTCTCAAAAGTTATAAAACATAACGAAAGAATGTGATGTAACAAACATTTGAATTAATGTTATCTGTTCTGAGTGGTAATTAAAATAATAATTTGTGGGTTTACTCTCAAAAGTTATAAAACATAACGAAAGAATGTGATGTAACAAACATTTGAATTAATGTTATCTGTTCTGAGTGGTAATTAAAATAATAATTTGTGGGTTTACTCTCAAAAGTTATAAAACATAACGAAAGAATGTGATGTAACAAACATTTGAATTAATGTTATCTGTTCTGAGTGGTAATTAAAATAATAATTTGTGGGTTTACTCTCAAAAGTTATAAAACATAACGAAAGAATGTGATGTAACAAACATTTGAATTAATGTTATCTGTTCTGAGTGGTAATTAAAAGAATAATTGACATTTTCCAATTCTGTACATTCATGAATTGTTTATTAATGAAAACAATGTGGCACTGGTCACATGACTGTAACACGTAAGACATTCTTTATTTGTAACAATGTAAAATTTTAACCATCCTAAAATTATATTATAATTTATACGTTGACAACTCATAGTAGAAAGTAGTAAAGGGAAGCGTAATCCCAATATAAATTATCTGGGTTGAATATGTTATCTTTTGTGGTCAACATCCAAGCTGCTTCTGTCAAATTACATAACTGCCACTTATCTTCAGTGCTCAATATTAACTTGTATTATCATTAGACACATACATGCAGTAGATAATCTCCCTAAATAGGCTAAATTACAAATGTAGTTCATAAAATAATGCTTATGTAGAATCCCCATACAATCCCCAGCAAAGTCATACAAGATTGCTGATAAGAATCAGAATCTCTTTATTAACATGAACATTGAGATCAGTTATGCGTCAGAATATACAAATGATACATGGTAATAATGATTGTCATTTTTGGTTGATCGTGTTTTAGTGTAAAATCTCTTTGATGACTTCTTGAATAATGTAGATAGGATGTTCCAATAACCACGAATTAAGTTTCTCTTCTGTTGAGTTTTTGAGTTTTAGGAGTGCCTGTTATTCCTAGCCCTTCAAGTTTATCTAGAATTATCTTGTGTCCTATGTAGGATTTTAATGGAAAAGACATTTTTTTCTACTTCCACATAAATTTTATTTAAAAAGCGCTTTCGCCGGTTAAGGCATCATCATTTTGAATTGTTTACAGAAAAGATTTTACACATATGTTCTTTTCTGTAAACAATTCAAACTGATGATGCCTTAACCGGCGAAAGCGCTTTTTAAATAAATTTTATGTGGAAGTAAAAAAAAATGTCTTTTCCATTAAAACCTACACACTTCCACGCCTATGTAGGACTTAGTATTGAAATAAAATAAGAAAATTGTGATATTCAGGCAAGAATTTGTGTTATATTATTAGCCAATAAAGTGAGTAGTTGCATAAGAAATAAGAGTACATTTAATAATGAACCTTAGCATGATTTGGAAATGAACCTAAAATTGCTTTTGAATGGAAATAATCTCTCACATAGTTGGATAATTCTTAAAAAGATTGCAATATGTGTACCATAAATGTATTGAAATCCAATATACTTTTTTATGAGATTGTAAATAAAAAAGAATATAAATTACCCAAAATTGAAGGTTAATAGTTATTGTAAGCTACTTAAAGACTTAGCTAGTTTCAGTATAATTTCATCTGGTACGGGTGTCCTAGGAACATTGTCTTCTCCACCATACTTTGTGTGGGTCTCTTTCTCATATCTCTCTTTTAACTTATTTCTACACTCTCTCATCTTATACATATATCTTCTACCTTAGCTTTCTCCTTAACACGCCCAAACTGTTAATCCTATTTTTTTCTCTCGTATTTTGTAGCGATACTTCGAGAATTTCGTTAACTAGACTGTACTTAACTGTTCTGTATGTATTCAAAACATGTCTTCAGTTTTCACTAACCCTAAAGTTGATGTACAAATTACCAGCCTGTCTCAGCTTCAGTTGTTTGTCTTATTTCATTGTAATCTACTGACAAATGCATTGTTACAAATTCTTGTACTGTTGTCTGTTGATTTGAATTGCCTTCATTTGCTTATATTTAATTAACCGTGTTGAAAATTTACATTTGAGAGTCTAAAAGGTTAAACCGAACATTTGCTAGGAAAGAATGTTCATTAATTTTAACCTCACCTTTCCCAATTATGCTACTCAAACCCCTTGCAATGACTGTTTTATATATTTTTTGGTGATTAATTATCAATGTATAGTGTTATCAACTAGCTGCTGATGTAAGTATGCTTGTCCGTTTGTGTGTGTACTGAGTGCATGTGTGTGGATTTTTTTCAGACGGAGAGCGACTTCTCGAGAGAAACTTCGCCTTGTAAGTCGCCAACCTCTG
>NW_025782387.1:0-35252 GCF_021130785.1 Homalodisca vitripennis | reverse complement strand
TCTCTCTTCTCGTCACTCTCGGGATGGCGAGTATATACCAGTTGTTGTCCCTGGACCGTGTCCCTGCCCTGCCTCCTCTGTAGCTGACTATGACGCGCTCCACTGAGCCGTCCCTTCGTCCGTCTTTCACCCTGGTCCTCTCTTATTCGTCACGTCTCGTTGATGGCGAGTATATACCAGTTGTTGACCCCTGGACCGTGTCCCTGCCTACTCCTCTGTAGCTGATCTATGAACGCGCTCCACGGAGCCGTCCCTTCGTCCGTCTATCAACCCTGGTCTCTTCTTCTCGTCACTCTCGTGAATGGCGAGTAGATATACCATGATTATGTTGTCCCTGGACCGTGTCCCCTGCCCCCTCCTCTGTAGCTGAGTATGACGCGCTGCTCGCTCCACCTATGAGCCCTCACCCTCGTACCGCCTTGCAACCCTGGTCTCACATTCTCTTCTCGTCACTACTCGTGATGGCGAAGTATATACCAGTTGTTGTCCCTGGACCGTGTCCCTGCCTCCTCTGTAGCTGAGTATGACGCGCTCCACTGAGCCGTGCCCTCGTCCGTTTTTCACCCTGATCTCTCTTCTCGTCACTCCCGTGATGGCGCGTATATACCAGTTATTTTCCCTGGACCGCGTCTCTGCCTCCTCTGTAGCTGAGTATGACGCGCTCCGCTGAGCCGTCCCCTCGTCCGTCTTCACTCTGGTGTCTCTTCTCGTCACTCATATATATAATAAACAAAATTTGAAGTCACTTCCACAGTTTTCCCCCATTTCATATAAATGTCTTAATCGAAAACAAGTCACTTTTAAAGGTGTAAAAGGTTTTGTAATGATTTCATTCCAATTAAAAGCATTTTGGGAAATGTGTGATGATTTTTATTAAATTATAGTCTGTACTCGTATATTATATAATTACAGTTTTCAGAAATACGACAGGGAAATGTATATTTAGTGTTAAATAAATGGTAATGAATCCACGGCAAGAGGTTTAGAGTAGAGCTTTGTAAAAATGTCAACCTATTCAATAAAATTAACTTATGTTTAGATAGCGTTTTCTTGAGAACAATGAATCTCAAACTGTTTTCTTAAATATAAACCACGTACCTGTACAAACCCACAGACAGTTCTTTGCTATACCTGACGGGAATTCATTATTATTTTTATTCTTATAAATAAGTACATAGTTGAACGATATAAAAAGTACCTTACCTTGCCTAACAAGCTTGTGCCACAACTACACAGCCTCTCTATTTTTGGGCTATTAAGTTATATTGTATCTGGCGTTTTCCCTTGTCATATAATATATTATATATATATATATATATATATAATATATATATATATATATATTGTGTGTGTGTGTGTGTGTGTGTGTGTGTGTGTGTGTTGTGTGTGTGTGTGTGTGTGTGTGTGTGTGTGTTAATGCACATTTTTTTATATATATTTGATTTAATATTAAATTTGAATAATACAAATTTCGTAATTTAATTTAAACACAGATTGATTTGCTATATATTATATGTTGTTTAGGAGATTTCGTAATAATAAACATGTGCATTAACAGTAGGCCTATTTCGATTGTTCGTGAATTTCCCCTATTAGTTATGGAAGAACAATTCGTATTTACCATATGCGTAGAATACATTTGCGAACATAGTAGTCAGTATAATGCTCTATAAGTTATGGTGCCCAATGTGAACTAAATTTGTCATGAAAACTACCACGGTCGATTTCCACGGTTGCGGGTTGGGGTTATAACTCCCGTTTCTTACTGAGCACCCTAAAAGTAGGACAAACTTGTGTACGTTGTCTTAATCCGTGCTGTGATTTTGGAGACGGCGTGATGAGTCACTGGATTTTACTTATATATTAAAGAATATAGAAGATGAGCATAATGTACATTAAACTGCTAATCTTAGAAATTCCCTTTGAATGTTATGCAAACCTGTATAATTCGTATCTCTTGTACTTCAGTTTCTTGCTTAATGGCAGTAACGACCAATTTGCCCGAAATCGGAGATTTGTGGCACATGAAGAATTATTCGTATCTCTTGTACTTCAGTTCCTTGCTTAATGGCAGTAAACGATCAATTTGCCCGAAATCGGAGATTTGTGGCACATGAAGAATTTGAACTTGGTTTGTGCTATTTGTATCATATCATGTACGAATAGTTTAATAAACTGGTTAAAGGCCATATCTTTGTGTTCATTGAGAACTCCGAGCAACTCATCTTTTCCCCGTACTTCCAAAGCGTTGGTGCCAACATAACCTACAACTCAGTTCAGTTGTACGCCGATGACGTTCATGTTTATTGACAGCCCACACAGGAACGGGTCAGGCCATCCTACTCTGCTCGACCACACGCTTCTCCGCCATCTAACTCGTAACTGAACCCCGTCCCAAACCTGCGGCTGGCTCGTCAATCTGCTTCTTTATTGGCCTTCTTCATTAACGAGCCTTAATCAGCCGAATAACATTCTGTGTTGTATTAGGTTCGTTTTGTTCTGTTTTATTTTAATGTTTGGCGTTTAGTGTTGGGTTCCCACAAAACTCACAACTCACGCAACCCATCAGGCGATTAAACATAAAATTAATGTTAAACATGCAGCAATGTTAATTCGGGAAGTACAGAAATAAATATATCGAAGGAAAGCGTCACGGAGAGGTTTTTTGGCGACTCCACTATCATGGAACTAAGTACCAAGAATCAGGGGCGTAACTAATGCGGGATTAGGGGACAGGACCCCTCCCTTAAGCTCGAACATATTTTTTTAATATACGTAGGATCAAACTTTAAATAACAGCTGTTAAATGCTTTTACTTTAAATTTTCCCTATCTAATTTATTTAAATTTAAATTTACCGAGATTTCATCTATATCCTTTCCCTCAGTATGGTGCACTCTTTAATTATATACATTCTCCCCAAATCCAAGTCCTAGTTACGTTACTGCCAAAAAAAAAGAAAAAAATGATGAAAAATATGCTAAATCTAAGCTAACACATCTGTATGCAGCTGTTACTTTCAAAACAACTGACAATGATTGTTTGAAATACAATAATGTCTAATTGCGATCTAAATTAAGTTCTACACTTTGCAATCCGATACTTCTTATAATATTTACTCTGGATGTCATGAAGTGATTCTTTATTTGAGATCATAAAGCGTCCAGATACAAATTCTGTAAAGGTTTTAGTTTTTATTTGTATTCACAATAAAAATTATCGTAAAAATATTGTCCTTTTAATTTAATATCTCCATATATTGTTAGAATGTCTGATTAACTTGCCCAATACACTTTTACTCAATATTTCTTTTTTATCGTTACCTTGAAACGTGCAACATTTAACACATCAAGATGTATATTGTGCTACAGGTCTACGTCAAAACATTTCGTGTTCATTCGATACTAGTCATACGTATTGGACTAACAGCTTTCAAATTATATCAAGGACGTAGCCAGCAAGAGGTCCGGACCCCCCCCCCCTAATTTTTTCAATTAATTGTTTAGTGAACTATTATTATTATTTAAATAATTTAGTATTACTGACATGTACTGTTGAAAGATCGTCCATAACGAAAGAAACGGGTCAAGAACTTTTCGTGGAACAAAATGGAACCTTACTCTCTGTCCACTAAGATAAAATATCAAGTTATTTGGACCCCTCCTCCCAATTGTTTTCCTGGCTACTTTCTTGTCTACTGTATAAACAAGTTAGGAGTGCGTACGTCACGTATCCCGTAATAGACTTCGCTTGTGTTTTATGAAAATCTTCAAGTCTATAGCGCATTCATCCTCGAGATATCCTGCAGACAGATAGGCTTCGGTGACGCTCAGCCAAATCCTATGGAAGGATATGCACCGTAATGAAACTCTATATTGTCTATGTAGAAACTTAAGTTTCATAAGATTCAAATCTATATTCAATTCGTTACAAAAACAAACATACTATTTGCCAGCTCTCTGGCAGTTGTTTGGACCCCCCAAAATGTTTTCCTAGCTACGTTCTTGAATTATACCAAACTTATTTACAGCTTAAAGTTTATGCATTATAATTAAAGATCAACTGGCCCCTCAACCAGACCAAATCGTAATCATAGTTTTGTCACTTTAGTGATAACTCTTGATAGAAAGGTACTAGAGATTTGAAACTTGGTACTAATATTTCCTTTGGTCTAAGGAAGAACGCTTGATTTTGGGGTGAAAAGGTCAACAGACTGTCTGTCCAATTGAGTGATCTCTCGTTGTTTGCTGTTGAATTCTTCGATACTTCCTTGTATCGGTTTATTTCTTCGAATATTTCTCTAAAATCGCTCAAAAACCATTAGAATAACTGTACAGCCCTGCAGTTTCCTTCCAGTCTGTGACTTCCTTGATCACCAGGCCCTGAGTGAGTCAGGCTTAGTTGCCCACACACTGTATCCCACTTGTCCACCACGCGGTAACTATTACACGGCATTACACTATTCATTAATGGCTACCAATACATCACATACACGCGGTAGTTGCTTCGTCTTCTAGATTACTAAGTGCTGTATCAATCACTGCCCGCATGTGTTCTGCAGTCATTGCTATAACAAGCGATATGAGTATTCAGATTGAGTGCCGTTTAGTATTGATAAAGTGCAACTTTTACAAGCTTGGAAGTTGGCCAACACTCTGCCGCATGTGTTCTGCAGTCATTGCTATAACAAGCGATATGAGTATTCAGATTGAGTGCCGTTTAGTATTGATAAAGTGCAACTTTTACAAGGTTGGAAGTTGGCCAACACTCTGCCGCATGTGTTCTGCAGTCATTGCTATAACAAGCGATATGAGTATTCAGATTGAGTGCCGTTTAGTATTGATAAAGTGCAACTTTTACAAGCTTGGAAGTTGGCCAACACTCTGCCGCATGTGTTCTGCAGTCATTGCTATAACAAGCGATATGAGTATTCAGATTGAGTGCCGTTTAGTATTGATAAAGTGCAACTTTTACAAGGTTGGAAGTTGGCCAACACTCTGCCGCATGTGTTCTGCAGTCATTGCTATAACAAGCGATATGAGTATTCAGATTGAGTGCCGTTTAGTATTGATAAAGTGCAACTTTTACAAGGTTGGAAGTTGGCCAACACTCTGCCGCATGTGTTCTGCAGTCATTGCTATAACAAGCGATATGAGTATTTCAGATTGAGTGCCGTTTAGTATTGATAAAGTGCAACTTTTACAAGCTTGGAAGTTGGCCAACACTCTGCCGCATGTGTTCTGCAGTCATTGCTATAACAAGCGATATGAGTATTCAGATTGAGTGCCGTTTAGTATTGATAAAGTGCAACTTTTACAAGCTTGGAAGTTGGCCAACACTCTGCCGCATGTGTTCTGCAGTCATTGCTATAACAAGCGATATGAGTATTCAGATTGAGTGCCGTTTAGTATTGATAAAGTGCAACTTTTACAAGCTTGGAAGTTGGCCAACACTGATTGCACTGCCAACAGTATCAGTATGTCCATGTTGAAAGACTGACAAGAATTCCAGCAATTATGATAGCCATACAATTTAACGTTTGAGTGAAACGTTATGGAAGCGTGATTCACGAATAGGACTACGTTTTGAATCACGTTTGGTTACCACTCATTAATCACGGAATGAGATGAACACATAGTTCGCCATTATCTGTTTGGTAAATGCACCGTAATTTACATTTAACCAAGCGTATTTACAATACAGGGTGGACAGGGCGGGAGTGACAACAGGGCCGTATCTAGATTGGGGTGGTGTGGGGGCAAACAACAAATTGATTAATTACTTTCTAGATCACATTATAGTACTTTAAATTACTCTTTCGTTGTCTATTATCTATAAAATACTTATTTACGATGAAATATAAATTAATGGTAGCCTAAATCAAATACATGGCATTTAAAACACGTAGATATATAAAGTGTATGTATATTATATATGGGGCGTAGAGGGGATTATGTAATGTTAATTTTATACACTACCCGATCTGGGAATTTCGAGGTATGGTATTTTAATTGGCTAGTGATTTAGGCTTGTTACAATTAAGATAGCAATAATGTTAAATGACAAAATTTTTATCTTAAACAGTCCCTAATGTGGATTGAATCTTAATGAACACCCAAAGGGTTTTATGGGTAGCCGAATTTGACGGAATGTTAATGGTTTATACTTTCTTTATAGCATATTCAAGCCATGCTGGCGATATACAATTGTTTTAGCTTATTTAGGAAAAGATTTATCTGTACCAATGTTTAATAACTATTTTAAGGAATGAAAATCGTAGATTTTTTGTTACTTCTTCATCTTTATTTTAACCGTCTTGATAGAATTATATTTAAAAATTTAGATCGTAGGTTTAATGTACAGGGTGTAATTTAAGTCTTGATACGCCTAGATATATCCTATCTATTAAAATACTTTGTTTGGACTTTTTGAAGAATAAAAATACTTCTTTCAAACGGAGGTAGGGGGGGTCATTTAACATTTTCAAATTGCAACCCCTATCTTGTGACATATCATTAAAAAGGTAAATTCAAAAGAAACACAAGTACATGATCAAAACATTTCAACGATAATCCTGGCACAGTTTTTGGCAAACAACTCCTTATACTTAATGGTATAAATAAAGTCCTGATACGTCTGTATATATATTCCAAACGGATTGAGATATCAATGTAAAACCTTCACCATACTTATTAAATTCCTTTCTTTGAATTTTTGAGGGTAAAAAAAGTCACGCCCCTTTTCAAAGGGGGGGATAGAAGGGACTTTAAATGTTCAAATTACAACCCCTATCTTGTTAAAAGTATTTTAATAAGTATGGAGAAGATTTTATACCGATATATCAATCCGTTTAGAATATATTCAGGCGTATCAGGACTTATTTACACCCTGTATAAGTATTAAGGAACAATTATGGTACAGTGAGCTGGTGTCCTCTTTTATACTTTTCGTTTTAAACTAGCGGGAAGGCTTACAGTTCCAAAGTTGAGATAAATCGGTATTGTTTTCAGCAAAGACAAATGGACAATAAGCCTGTCTCGGGACAAAACCCACAATGTTCACCTTTGGAAAGTTGTGCTTGTGTTCTACAAAGGGATGAACACACTGTTTGGATACGGACGTTATGATAATGTACAAAGAGAAAGGAATGTATCATTATCTGTGTGTTGTGCCTGCTCAGCCTCTTCAAGGATGGAATTTGTGAAATATGTGAAACTTCTCATCCGATCGATAAATGTTACGTCTTTGATGATAGTCTTCACGAAAGAAATGGAGATACTCATTATGAAATTTCACAGGTTAACGTTTTGCCAAGTCAGAAAATATACAAAACTTTTCTTTACATCGTTGTCACTATCACTGTTTCCGTGAAAACGTCATCCAAACGTTATTACAACATTGGTTAATGCCACAACAATACTTGGTAGAAAACTTGTTATATGATAGTTATTTCATGTACCTATGCCTATTAATCGAATAAACATAAAGATTTGATGGCTTGACTTTATGGACACATTGTAAAAAAAAAAACGATCGTAATAAATACATGGAGTACCCAAAGAAAGAAAGGAAATTTGGAGGACAGATTTTCTTCCAACAGTTCGTTTTGAATTTACTGTTCTTCACAGCATTACGCCTACTAGTAGCAAAAACAATTAACTTTACAAAACACGCCTCCATGTGTTTTGAATTTTGTTTGGAGTGATATAACAAAATAACTGAAAACCTTGGGTATTTTACAAATGCCTAAAATCGTTCAGGTGTAGCGTGAAAGGTTAGTTCATATCTTGAAGGGCCATAATTTAGCAATAACAGTAGTATTTTAGTAAACTGACTCTAAACTTTAATATGTCTACAGAAAGAGCAACAGCGGTACTAGGATTGACAGGAGGAAAACATGTTCAAATATACTTCCGTTGAATAAACGCAGAGAGTTAGAAATTAAATACAACATTTATTGTTCCATTATATCTGCATCTCTTGTGGCTTTAGTTGACAGTAGAGCATAACTTAATGTGAGCCTTAGTTTTAAATTGTCCACCCGAAACTATAGCTATTTCTTGATGGAACACGTGACGTTGTAATGGCTGTAGATGAAAGATGAAACTTTATGAAAGATTTTGGGAAAATATAAAACTAACCGAAGAGGACACGCTCAATGTTAAAATGTATATAAAGGTTCACCTCTCTGTGATGTGTTGTTGGTAAGGACTACAAAATAGATCCCTTCAGACGAACATGAGTCCAGACTCCAGGAGTCAAGTCTAAGACAGCATCAAATGCCAGTCGATGCAATAAAAGGAAGGTGGACTAGAGCTAAACTCAAAATTCAATTAGTTGCGGCCATTTCAAATAAACGTAATGCTTTGATTTTGTGATTTCTGCCGTGTATGTTTAAAGTCAGATAGTAGTACTTCATTCTCTACATTTCTGTTCATATATAAAAATAGCTATGGTCTGTGGTAATATTGGCATAACTATTTGCAGCACACTACAACAGGTGGTATCATGTTCTTGTAAAACACATTCTGGATTGAATATGTTACGATAAATAGTTTTTCGTGATAAAAATATGTCTGTGTATTATTCTGAAATCCAAGCGATATCCAAGCCAAATATAAATCTGCCCATTAGATTTTGTGTGATTGAGTATTAAACATCCTAACACCCAAACAACAAATAAAAACTCTCCAAACACCATTCTTCACAGAGTTTTGCTTTTATAATACTATTACGATTATTATTAGGATATATCTAACATAAAAACATTTGTCAGCATTCTTATTTGTTGATATTCCTTTCAATGGTATCCTAAAGGTTGATTCCTTATTTCACATTTTTTAAATAGGTCCTTCCTCACCTTCCGGAGAGTCGAAATACAGATTCGAACCTCTGAGTAAACTCTACGTTTTAAGGATGGTAAACGTTATAAAAATGATAAAATTGTGTAAATTGTTGATCATAGATGTTAGAAATCCTGACATCAATTGAACAAGTGGTTCCCAAGCCTAGATACCGCCCTGGGTGGATTGATGTTTGCCATTGATCCAGGACAGCGGCGCCAGATTATCTCCCCCTGGGGGCGCTGATGACAGACGGTAGGGGAGGATAGGAGAGATAACACGGGGGAATTGGCAGTTCCGCGTCCGTACCAATTCACCCTCGTGTTGGTTGGTCCCATATATATACAAATGAGTAAATCGTCTATGTCCAAAGCGGTTGCATTTAATCTTCTAACTGGATCTGGAAAATTGTCATTGAACAAATCCTACCGGGATTTCACGCAATCCTCAGGTTTGATTTCAGTAATTCTCTCACGAGGGTGAAATATTATTTTAATTATTAGAAACCACCAACATATCACATATCTAATGCCCTGCGACGCTCATCGCTTCTCCGATTTTGGGAGGACAAATAAGTGCGAATTACGTACGGTTAATTTAACACAAGTTCATTGCTATTGCCTATATTTTTGACGTGACAACGTCTTAAATTAGGTTGCGGCTCGGAGTCACTCATGAAAAAGTGTAACGCCCGGTAACGTTACGATGCCCGTCCAGTGGGTCCGCCGCACAGGATCCGCACGGGATAAAGCAGATAACTGTGGGTCCGCCGCACGGGATAAAGCAGATAACTATGTTTATTCGTGAAAATGTGGAGTGCTTAGATTCGTCATTTACAACAACTACAACAATAAAGGTAAATAATTGTACACTGATATTTCATTATCGTAAACTATGATTGATTGATTAATTGTTTAGATTGACACAAAAGTTGAGAAACTGAGTTTATAGGTTATGTCATACTATTGACAAATGTTGATAGTGTTAAGTAAATTATTAGTTTAAATCACTCTGCAATCAATCGTAATTCAGTCGATTGTGAAGAAACAGCGCGTATTGCTAGTCAAACATTTAAAATAACAAATTATAACCTCTAACCTGTCATAACAGTGCGACCAAACAAACGAACTAAACCGACCAATCACCACGCGCGGAGTTAGAATTTAACTGTGTTTAGCAAGAATTTCAAATTCCAATTTTAGTAAATGTTTTATTCAACTTTACCATTTACAATAACAAATTTTAATTAATTTCAAATTATGTACAATGTTTTAGTAAACAAAATATATTTCTATAGTTAAAATTTGTGCAATTCTTATTTTCATTCAATTCCTTGTTCCTATTGTGCAATTTAATAATATTCATATCAATAAATATTCTACCGAGAAAAAGACGTTGTCACGTAAAATCTTCGCCCGTAAAACCGACTTTACAGGCAACCATAATTTTTTTTGTTCGTTGCGTGTTGAAAACAACTGTAATGGATTTGTAGTTACTTTATTGCCTTTTAAGCAATATAATATATGGTAATAGTAGGCCTATATGATTACTTAACACGGGTAGGAAGTTTTTCTCTTGTTCGCAAAATGATCGCGTGCCAATTTTAAATAAATAATAAACCTTACGAGTGTGTCTCAGTTCTCGTATGGATAGACATCCATACAAACTTTTGTGATGGTTAAATAATTATGAAATCGTGAAGCATATGTACTGGCCGTGTTCCCTTAAGAAACCACTCCCGGTAAATGATCCTCTCGCGAAGGTTCGGTACTCCGGTTCATCGAAATGAAAACATTGTGGATCATGCATTTTATCAGTCATAAACCCCGTTTCCATTGGAAATGTTTTTGCAGTAGCTCATCACTATCATTTTCCCCGACGAGCATCGTAAGGAAATACCAGGGTCGCAATTAACTGAAGTTGAAGGGATAATGCCTGTCTTTGATAAACAAAAGTTTGGGTATGGTGGACCGCTATTAATAACGCTTTCAGTTGCTACTGATACCTAAAACATGAGCAACGTCAACCGTGCATGAGCACACATGTATGCGTCTACACCGTTCCCATGTATAACAATATCCACTTAATTCCTAAAGTAAAGCAATCTAATAGTGTTCTATTGTATACACCACTAAACTTTGTTATGTAGCAAAGTTTACGAAATAACGCTCATTTATTTGTTACAATGAAACAATATCTTTGGGTCAATAACACAGTCTGGCATCTAGTAGTGGTCACTTATGATTTAACACCGTAAAAGTATGACCGTATCTTTTTTACTTTTATGACCGTAACACTGACAAAACACACTTTGTAGTCATGCAGCATGATTTTCATGTTGAAGCGATTTAAAAAATGTTCATAAATTGTATTGTTTTAGAAATTTGTTGTTGAATATTTATAGCAATAATGACTCTTTTATTTTGGATTTGGAATTAATTTCTGATAACCGTGTTCCGGATAGTCGCAATTATAGTGTACTAACACTAGTGCAGTATAGTGTACTAACACTGGTGCAGTATAGTGTACTAACACTGGTGCAGTATAGTGTACTAACACTGGTGCAGTATAGTGTATTAAACACTAGTGCAGTATAGTGTACATTTAAAATTGGAATACAGGTACATTTTCATATTGTTTTTCATTTTCTACTACCCACGGTTTAGCATGCAATTCCGTAGGCTTTTCACATAATATGAGCACTTCTGGTTCGAGTGAATTACATTTCCGAAGCCAACATTGAGCTTGCCTTGTGCCACGATCAAGAAAATCTATCAACATATATATATATATAAGTAGATAGTAATATGGGGTTCCTGGCGCACTTTCGGAGCCGACCGAAAAGCAATGTAAAATACTGTTCAATGTACCATAAAGGAAGCTGAGAAATAACACAGCAAATCTCAATGAAAAATTAACCGAATCTACAGTCGTTCGTCTCCAAAAGCGATCGGTACATTACTATCTACTCTGTGGAATGAAAAATTAACCAAATCTACAGCTGTTTGCTTCTACTTTCTTAAGCTGTGCTTTGTAAAATGTTGTCAAATCTGCTACGAATAAAGGAAAAATCTTCGAAATCTTAATAAAATTTAATCAATTTAAAACATTTTTACTAAAAACATACTAAACATTTTTACTAAAAACATACTTCAATAAACAACTTTTCTACTAAATAGTCACCAAACAACATGAACTCACCAAAGTCTCTACAATTTCTAGCATTAAAACAGTGCAACAAAGATGAATTCAGTGAATTGCCGGTTTATTCTCAACAACAGTTGATACCGTCTTTAAATGAAACAGAATTAAAAGAACTTGTAGAGTCTTTTGCAGAAAAAAACGTCTAATGGAGTGTTTTACTATCGGCAAAAAACGAAAAAAATAAGGGATTATATATTTAATATAATTACGAAAGATATTGAAAAGAAAGTAAAAAATAAACAAACAGAGAGTTTTCATCGTTTTTTTTATGACATTTTTCCCATATTATACGTCCTTTCAAGATAATCAAGACTTAATTGATGAATTTCTTAGGAATTTTTGTGAGTATCAAGATTTATCAACACAATTCATTAAAGAGCATTATAGAATTTTTCTTATAGAATATAGCCACATTTTGTGTGAAACAAAAGGTATTACTGTAGATAATATTCCATGTGATTCCTATGAAGAAAGACACCAACTATGGTTATCAAAACAGTACTATGACGTGGGGAGGGACTGCAAGTTTTAGAGTTAAGACTTTATTCTACAAAGTTAATTGTTATAATTTCTTTATCTTTAATAGTCTTCTTTCCAGTAACAATCAAGTGTAATTTTTCATTTTTGTTTAATTCTTTAATCTTTTTCTCATCCAAAACAGTCAAAAATCTGTTCGGCAAGTGTACTTTACAATCTTCCAACTCGGCAATTATTGTAAACCCGAATTTATCTTTCATTTTCTCCAAATTCAAGATTCTATGTTTCTTCCTTTCTTCCAATTCATTTAACTTCTTATACTCTTTAAACTTACATTCTCCAATATCATTTAACTCCTTCAAGAACTCCATTTAAATAGAAAAAATTTAAAGACGGAAAAAATGAAATTCGCTAACCTTCACTCGAGAAGTCGGGGAGAATGTGAGTAAAACCGCATTCTTTTCAAGAGGTTCTTCGTTTAATTTCTCCCAAATGTACTATAAAATCATCGAGGATTTCTGGTTCAAAATCATAAACAAATTCAACATCCAGATAATGAAAAAATACAGGTAATATCTTTTCATAATAAACGTGTGTATCGATACCTACAAACCTAATGTATTCTTTGAAAAGGAAAATAATTTTGTCAATGGTTCCAAGAGATAAGTAAAAATTTTTATTCTGTTTTCTAAATTCTGTAACAAATTTTGTTTGCTTCTTGTCTCCATATTGCCAATTTTGTAAGCAGGTTATTCAAATGTGTTAATTTATTTCGAAATTTCTTAGGTTTAGGTCTTTCTAACAAAATTAAATTACAACCTCTACAAACTAAATATCTTTTATCGATAATTTCTCCTCTATTAGAACACTTGTAACAGTTGGCATTATACTCTTCCATTTAAACAAAAAGAGTTTTTTATAAATGGAGATTATGGAACTAAGTCTGCCGAGATATAAATTTTTCAGCGCAAATGTTTGTGTTTACATTTCTACAACAGAGATAAATAGAAATAATTTCATTCTATTGTACAACTATTTAGGATATTTTGTCTATGACTACAAAGATTATTCCGGAAGAAATCGAGATTTTTCATCAGCGAAAGAGTATATTTTTGAAGTTTTAGAAGGAATGAAAGAGAATAATATGAACATCATCAATTATTGTAAAAGACAAAATGAATGATTGTGTCTTTGGTGTAGTGTTGTTAGTGTGCGTGTTTGCGCTATGGGGAATCACATCACATTCAACTTCTACGGTGTCTATTGTTTAGAGACTTGGCCCTGCACTGCTACTGTCCAACCAAGTTAATGGCTAGGAGCTGTAATTCGGGTCTTAGACTCTGGAATTTTTTTGTTCCCAAGTCTCATTTTTCTTTGGTAACTACTGTGTAGAAGTTGATGGAGAGATACAATTAGGGAATTTGTGTCGGGTGTTTTGTAAGTGTAATGTTGTATTAATGAATGATGTGAATGATGAATGTAATGAACGAATTAAGGAAGAGAAGGAATGTACGAATTAAGGAAGAGAAGGAATTAAGGAATGAAGTGGAAAGGTGAGGAAGCAAATGGCGCGCCAACCACAGTTGTCATTACTCGGCTTGTTCTATAGTCATTACACTATGGCCACTCGTGTAAAGACTTGTCCCCAACCACTGAACGACAACCATGTCTTCCTCAATAAAAAGCGCGCCTGAAGCTCTGGGATTTGAACCCAGAACCTCAGGCTTTGAAGGCAAGCGTCTTACCAACTGAGCTACGGAGAATCTCGAAAGTTATAAGCTATATCTCTGCTATATAAGTTGTTCAATTAGGAGTGCTAGTTTACAAATTTATTAATAATTTTATATTTCAAAAACCACTTAAACCGATTTTAATGAAATTTGGTACACATATAGTAAATACTTAACTCTTTCGACTTAAACTTATCCATAAGGGTGAAATCATCCCCTATTTCTTAATATTCATAAAAAAATAAAAAAAATTATCAGAAAAATCTGAAACTTCAAAAACAAGCGAGTTCAACTTAAAATTTCATGAAAATAACAAAATTTTCAAAAACTACCCCAATCATCCCTTATCTTAAAACTCTTATATCTCGAGAACTATTGGAGCTTTTTTGCTGAAATTTGGTATATAGGATCAGTAAATATTAAAGTATTTTTTAAAATCATAACTTCCGGTCCAACCCTTAAGATGACCTTGGAATAGTTTTTTTGTTAATATCATCCCCATTTTTTAAGATATTCTTTTGAAATTAAAAATGAATACTTATATCAATGTCTTTAACAATTCTGTAAAGTTTTAAAATTATCCGATGAATAATAGTGAAAATAACGTGAATTTTACTGAATTTCTCTAATATCGTTCTTAATCACATCATAGGCTAAAAATTTCTCAGAAACCACAACCACATAACATGTCGAGTTTGTAACAGCTTTTTGAAAATCCATATTGATAATTATATCGTTCTTTGAACCAGAAATATTTGTCATACTCTTTGTTGTATCAATGACATAAATAGGTCTATTCGCTAAAAATTCTTTAGGATTGTAATACATTTCCTTATTATTACAGTAAACTTTCTTCAAATCTTGATACATCTGATACATGATTCTGAAAAGACCTCCTGAAATGTTTAAGTTTTGTAATTCATCTGGATAATAAGAACCGTTCAATTTTACTCTGATATTTTTTACATCCAAACTATCAAAAAACTTTGAAGGATTTTTTTCTTGATTATTCTGTCTACCTGTTTGAAAACCAATGATAACGAACTTGGGATTGAAGATATTTCTATAAATATTTGTAATATCGAACGAATAAGTTGTTCCGGAAATACCTTTTTGTTCAATACATTGCCAATCTAGAAAATTAAACATAATGTTTTGACTTTTTGTAATTTCATCAATCAACCTAATTTTACTCGTGGTTTTATAATCAATCATTGGAACTCTAATAAAAAAATCTGTAATTGTTATTTTTCCATCAACAGGCATAACATTTCCAGTTGCAGTCTTCAGAATCACATCATCGTCTTCTGCTCTTATAAAACTTAGATAAAATCCTCCTTTATAGATCGGAATAGTAACATTTTCAAAAAATCCTAATCCAAAATGAGATAAATTTCCAGCTGCTTCAAAAACACCAAATTTAAAATCTGATTCAAAGCCATTAGAAGTTTGAGAAATAACATCACTTTTTGAATACGAAATAGTTCCTTTAATTGTGCTTAATTGGCCACAGTTTTCGACTTCTTCTATCAATTTATTGTGTTTTCTTACTTCAATCTTAGAAAATAAAAACGGTATAAAATTATCGATTAATCTAACATTATCAGTTCCAAGATATGCTTGACCATCTTGTTTTGTTAAAGTTCCAGAAATATAAAACTGGAAGTTAGACGAGCAAAAGTTATCTCCAAAATCAATATTAAACTCAGTTCTTTTATTCGGTTCATTCAAATGTTGTTTACTAATTGGATAGAAATTTTTAAACTCCGCCCTTTCAATATCATCACTAGCATATTTTCTGTAGTCCGCCATTTAATAAGAGAAAATTTAGAAATTTTAAACATCGTGTATCATTTTTTCATCGATCTAATGTACGTTTTTATAAGAAAAGATATAAATTTTAGTAAAATAATTAAAAAGATTAGAGTCATTTTTAATGATCTACTTCGTCATATTCAGGATTCTCTTCCTTAAATTTTGCGATCTCGGTCACATATTTCAATAAAATTTGCACAGGATAGTAACCGCTATCTATAATATTGTTCCAATCAACTGTATCTTTATTTTCATCCAAAAACTTTATACTCAAGTGTTGATAGAGACAAAGAACAGACATATGATCTTTTAATTGATAATGTATATTTTCTTGAATGAACTCTGATGATAAAGTTTGATATTTAGCAGTTGGCATTATACTCTTCCATTTAAACAAAAAGAGTTTTTTATAAATGGAGATTATGGAACTAAGTCTGCCGAGATATAAATTTTTCAGCGCAAATGTTTGTGTTTACATTTCTACAACAGAGATAAATAGAAATAATTTCATTCTATTGTACAACTATTTAGGATATTTTTGTCTATGACTACAAAGATTATTCCGGAAGAAATCGAGATTTTTCATCAGCGAAAGAGTATATTTTTGAAGTTTTAGAAGGAATGAAAGAGAATAATATGAACATCATCAATTATTGTAAAAGACAAAATGAATGATTGTGTCTTTGGTGTAGTGTTGTTAGTGTGCGTGTTTGCGCTATGGGGAATCACATCACATTCAACTTCTACGGTGTCTATTGTTTAGAGACTTGGCCCTGCACTGCTACTGTCCAACCAAGTTAATGGCTAGGAGCTGTAATTCGGGTCTTAGACTCTGGAATTTTTTTGTTCCCAAGTCTCATTTTTCTTTGGTAACTACTGTGTAGAAGTTGATGGAGAGATACAATTAGGGAATTTGTGTCGGGTGTTTTGTAAGTGTAATGTTGTATTAATGAATGATGTGAATGATGAATGTAATGAACGAATTAAGGAAGAGAAGGAATGTACGAATTAAGGAAGAGAAGGAATTAAGGAATGAAGTGGAAAGGTGAGGAAGCAAATGGCGCGCCAACCACAGTTGTCATTACTCGGCTTGTTCTATAGTCATTACACTATGGCCACTCGTGTAAAGACTTGTCCCCAACCACTGAACGACAACCATGTCTTCCTCAATAAAAAGCGCGCCTGAAGCTCTGGGATTTGAACCCAGAACCTCAGGCTTTGAAGGCAAGCGTCTTACCAACTGAGCTACGGAGAATCTCGAAAGTTATAAGCTATATCTCTGCTATATAAGTTGTTCAATTAGGAGTGCTAGTTTACAAATTTATTAATAATTTTATATTTCAAAAACCACTTAACCGATTTTAATGAAATTTGGTACACATATAGTAAATACTTAACTCTTTCGACTTAACTTATCCATAAGGGTGAAATCATCCCCTATTTCT
Organism: Homalodisca vitripennis; assembly: GCF_021130785.1. Taxonomy (NCBI): domain Eukaryota; kingdom Metazoa; phylum Arthropoda; class Insecta; order Hemiptera; family Cicadellidae; genus Homalodisca; species Homalodisca vitripennis. The sequence continues at coordinate 17,739 of NW_025782387.1, read as the reverse complement.
TAATATTCATAAAAAAATAAAAAAAATTATCAGAAAAATCTGAAACTTCAAAAACAAGCGAGTTTCAACTTAAAATTTCATGAAAATAACAAAATTTTCAAAAACTACCCCAATCATCCCTTATCTTAAAACTCTTATATCTCGAGAACTATTGGAGCTTTTTTGCTGAAATTTGGTATATAGGATCAGTAAATATTAAAGTATTTTTTAAAATCATAACTTCCGGTCCAACCCTTAAGATGACCTTGGAATAGTTTTTTTGTTAATATCATCCCCATTTTTTAAGATATTCTTTTGAAATTAAAAATGAATACTTATATCAATGTCTTTAACAATTCTGTAAAGTTTTAAAATTATCCGATGAATAATAGTGAAAATAACGTGAATTTTACTGAATTTCTCTAATATCGTTCTTAATCACATCATAGGCTAAAAAATTTCTCAGAAACCACAACCACATAACATGTCGAGTTTGTAACAGCTTTTTGAAAATCCATATTGATAATTATATCGTTCTTTGAACCAGAAATATTTGTCATACTCTTTGTTGTATCAATGACATAAATAGGTCTATTCGCTAAAAATTCTTTAGGATTGTAATACATTTCCTTATTATTACAGTAAACTTTCTTCAAATCTTGATACATCTGATACATGATTCTGAAAAGACCTCCTGAAATGTTTAAGTTTTGTAATTCATCTGGATAATAAGAACCGTTCAATTTTACTCTGATATTTTTTTACATCCAAACTATCAAACTTTGAAGGATTTTTTTCTTGATTATTCTGTCTACCTGTTTGAAAACCAATGATAACGAACTTGGGATTGAAGATATTTCTATAAATATTTGTAATATCGAAACGAATAAGTTGTTCCGGAAATACCTTTTTGTTCAATACATTGCCAATCTAGAAAATTAAACATAATGTTTTGACTTTTTGTAATTTCATCAATCAACCTAATTTTACTCGTGGTTTTTATAATCAATCATTGGAACTCTAATAAAAAAAATCTGTAATTGTTATTTTTCCATCAACAGGCATAACATTTCCAGTTGCAGTCTTCAGAATCCACATCATCGTCTTCTGCTCTTATAAAACTTAGATAAAATCCTCCTTTATAGATCGGAATAGTAACATTTTCAAAAAATCCTAATCCAAAATGAGATAAATTTCCAGCTGCTTCAAAAACACCAAATTTAAAATCTGATTCAAAGCCATTAGAAGTTTGAGAAATAACATCACTTTTTGAATACGAAATAGTTCCTTTAATTGTGCTTAATTGGCCACAGTTTTCGACTTCTTCTATCAATTTATTGTGTTTTCTTACTTCAATCTTAGAAAATAAAAACGGTATAAAATTATCGATTAATCTAACATTATCAGTTCCAAGATATGCTTGACCATCTTGTTTTGTTTAAAGTTCCAGAAATATAAAACTGGAAGTTAGACGAGCAAAAGTTATCTCCAAAATCAATATTAAACTCAGTTCTTTTATTCGGTTCATTCAAATGTTGTTTACTAATTGGATAGAAATTTTTAAACTCCGCCCTTTCAATATCACTAGCATATTTTCTGTAGTCCGCCATTTAATAAGAGAAAATTTAGAAATTTTAAACATCGTGTATCATTTTTTCATCGATCTAATGTACGTTTTTATAAGAAAAGATATAAATTTTAGTAAAATAATTAAAAAGATTAGAGTCATTTTTAATGATCTACTTCGTCATATTCAGGATTCTCTTCCTTAAAATTTTGCGATCTCGGTCACATATTTCAATAAAATTTGCACAGGATAGTAACCGCTATCTATAATATTGTTCCAATCAACTGTATCTTTATTTTCATCCAAAAACTTTATACTCAAGTGTTGATAGAGACAAAGAACAGACATATGATCTTTTAATTGATAATGTATATTTTCTTGAATGAACTCTGATGATAAAGTTTGATATTTAGCAATGTTATACCAATTCAATTTGTTTACGTATAATCTCATCATATCTTCGGATAATTTATATTTTTGAGAAAATATCATCCCAATGTTCTTTTTTCAAATCTCTTTCGTGTTGCATTATAAAAAGATCGAAAGCACTGTAATGTCCCGCCATCTCTATTTATTAAGAAAAAATTTCAAAATCAAGTTTTTATAAATTGGCTCTTTTTAGCGTTACATTCAGCACATTTTCCAGAAATTCTTTTAACTCCATTGATATTTGCGTAATATTTTTATATCATTTGTTGCAGTTTTTTGCCTTACACCTCACACAATATATGAGCGCCATTTATAAAGGAGAAATTTTGTCATCATAGCCGCCTAATCCATTAAATCTGATGTCGATGGCTCTAAAACTTATAACAACATCTTCTTTAAATTTATTAAAGTTTTCTTCTAATTTTTGAAATTTTGACAGCATAAGAATCATTGTATTCAACAAATTTATGACCAATATTCTCAAAAGTTTTCGTAGCATCTAAACTAAACTTATCAAAAGACTCTTTAAATCTAGTAAGTTTTTCATTAATTTCACCAACATCGTCTACTGATCTTTTACTTCTTTCATCAAGTTTTTCATAGACTTCTGTTGTAAAATCTTTAACATGCTGTTTATGATTCTCATAATTTTGTTTTAGTTCATTAAACATTTTAATAGGATCTTCTAATTGAATCATTACAACAACATCAAATGGATTAATTCCTTTACTAACACCGCTAATTCTTTTTCCTTTAAAATCTAAGGCATTTTTAACATTCGGATCATGTAAATCAACAATATCGATGTTTTCTGATAATTTTAGAGGTTTTAAAATTTGTTCTTTAACAACAACATCATGTTTGTCAATACCAGGTCGAAACACCGACAATTCTTTTTTTATTAGCCAAACTAACATAATTCTTTTCAACTTTGATCGCTTCAGTAATTTTATCAGCTTTTTCGATATGAGACATTAAATTGGTAAATAATTTTTTTACACCATCATCAACTTCTTTTTCCAATGTTTTTATTTTATCAGCAACTTCATTTGAACTCATGAAATTTGCAAGTTTGTTATCATATTCTGCTTTAAAATCTTCAATCTCGACAGCAAACATATCTGAATCTGGAAGGTTTTGTAATAAATTTTCTAACTTGTTATTCAAACTCATATCTCTATCTATCAAAATTCAAACTATTATCTACATTTTGAATAATTTGTGTTCCAAATACGTCAAAAATATTTTGTGAATCCATATTTATTAAGCAATAATTTGTTAACAACTTCTTTAAAATCTTTACCATTACTCAGTTCATTCAACACAAAAACACATAAATGACCACAAATTGGGGGATCTTTATAGTCTTGAATCTGAGAATCATTGTAGTAGACGCTTGATTTTTTAAATATTGGATCAATTCTCTCGGTGGTTTGTCCTCAATTCTTCCATACGAATCAAAATAATATGCATTCTTATCATTTTTATAATAACAAATCCAATGCGTTCCACTTCCCATAATCGAGTCTAAATTCACAATTCCACATTCAAATTTCTTAACTTTTTCAGGTAATGTATCTCTCATGAAGATTCCTCTAAAATGTTTAAATATTTTTGCAGATTTCTTCCAATTCCCCGAATGTTAAAGGTTTAAATTTTTTTTTTCAATGTTTGATTTCACGTAATTCAAAGTTTTTTCATCTAATCCAGATCCTGTAACATCTTCCAACTCTTTATCTAACCAATTTAAAATGTTTCGAACAATAGGAATCACATCTTTTTTAACGATTGGAGCAGCTTTACGAACATAAGGAACAACATTTTTAACAACTGGAATATTTTCTCCAAAATCTAATACATCTTTCAAAAGTCCACCATTTTTAAGTTCTTTCAACTGATTATAAGAAAATTCTATTCTGGTTCCTTTATTGTTTTTCTTATGTTTTTCGAGTTTATTGTATTGTCTATTTGTTAAAAATATCTTATCTTCGCCATTTTTTAGTTGATCTATTTTAAATTGAATACTAACGGGTATTTTCTTCTTAAAAGCGGATTTTATTTTTTCTTTCTGATTTTTGCTGAAGTTTACGTTCACCTCCATTTATATAGTTAAAATTTCAAGTTCTCTTCGATTCCCATTCCTAGTTTTCTCTTCAAAAACATTGCTCCAGCTGTTGGAAAGCGCAACAAATCTTTCACCTAAACTAGCATCTTTTGATAAAAATCTATCCATTGCCTTATCTTGCAAAACTTTATCTGCGATATGTCTGGAATTTGTGTCTCTATGTTTTGCATAAAAAATATCGTGTTCCAATAGCAGCTTGATCTAATTTATTTATACCAGGATCTCCTCTTTTTAGTCTTTTTTCGAGTTTTGTGCCAGGCCCCAGATACTGATAAGTTGGTACGTGTAATTCAAAAGGTAAATTGTTGATAAAAGCATTCAAAAGTCCACTACCCTCAATCATAGATGAACTTATTGCCGGCAAAACTCGTTTTAAATATTTAATTCCATCAGGTTTTTCAATCATTTCATCAAGTTTGTTCGAAATAAAATCTTTAATCGCTTTCTTTTCGTTCAAAAAATTGTTGTTTCCAGCCTTTTCTTGAGCATAAATATAATTAATAATTCCATCGAGTTTTGTCAAATCGTCGATATATCTGTATTCAATCTTATTATCACTGTATTTTCTCACACCTGATCCTTCGATTCTTTTTTCCCAAATTGGTTTAATCAAATTGAGATATTTTTTACCTTTACTTGACTTTGGTTTCTTAGTTGATGGATCATTATTTTTGTAAATTGAATCAGATTTCCATAAAATTTCAGTATACTTTTTCAAGTCTTCTTCAGAATATAAACCGTCTTTTGGAACATCAGTGCCTGTTAATAATCTCCATAAACCTTGAGTTCCTTCATATGTTTTTTCATTAATAATGATATCATTATGCTCAAAATTCACGGGCAAATTTCCAATCATAAAACTTTTCTTTTTTCTGTCCCAATACAAACCAAATTTATCATCCTTTGCTCTAGGAAGAAATTTTTTACCAATTTCACCAATTATTATATCCGTTGTTCCAGGACTTATTGGTTCAACTATGGTAGAGTCTTCAATGATTCGAGGTCTAAATGGTGTTGAAGATGGTAATTTTGGCAATTCAAACTCAGATTCTGGTATCGAAATATCAGCAAATTGTCGTACTACTGGAACCAAATTCATCAAATTTTGATTATCGCTTAAAACATTTTCAATTTTGCCCTCAACATTTTTTATTGCAGAAGTTACAGGTTGATTAATTTTTTGAATAAGTTCTTGTTCTTTTTCATCAATTCGAATCTGTTCTTTAAATTCTTTGATTAATTTCTTTTCTATTTGATCAAGTTTTTTTGCTTCTTCTGAAGTTACGTTCGCCATTTATTTAGGAAAATTTTGAAACGTAAACGTGGAACGTGGAAACGTGAAACACGAAACGAGAACACGAAACGTGGAACGTAAAACGTGAACACGGAACGTAAAACGTGAACGTGGAACGTGGAAACGTGAACACGAAACGAGAACACGAAACGTGGAACGTAAAACGTGAACGTGAAACATGAACGTGAAACATGAACGTGAAACATGAACGTGAACGTAAAAACATGAAAACAACTAGATTATCACACGTTTATATTGGAAAATTTATTCAAATATTTGCCATTTTTTAGGCTTCAAAGTTAGATTAATAGTTAAAAATCCGTAGTCTTCCTTCCAAATTTTATCACATAACTCAATAAAGTGTTTAAAAACTCATATCAGATCCCACATAATTGTTATAAATCTTTCTCGAATAGTGATCATCTTGCTTAAAAATACACAACATATTCAGGTTATTTCTTATAACTTGTTTATTAACCTTTGAAAAGCATTGGGAAAGATAAGATACAAGATATGTTTTTGTGACGAGACATTACGAAATATTCCTTAATAACGTCCTGATTTTCCAAAATACAATCATCAAAAACGATTAACGAATTGGGTTTACATTCGCTTAACGGAACTATGTCCTCAGAAGCATTATAAAAATGTGATATTTTTTTGTTTAAGTTTTTCTCAATATTTTCAAATCTTTCTTGTAATTTTTTATAGGCGTCTTGTTCTAAAGATTTACTAAAAACATACAAATTGGAATAAGGAATCAACCTATTGTAGATAAAATTCAATAATAAAGTTGTTTTTCCACATCCACTTGAACCAACAATTAACAATCTGATTGGTTGATCTTTCTTATTTTCTTCAAACGTTTGAAGTTTTATCTGATCTTTTTGCTTTAAAAATTTCTCCATTTAAATAGAAGATTTTCATCTTGAAGCAACGCTTGCGAAAATGAAGCTGTTCAAGTTGACTTCAGAAAGCTCTAAATTAGTTTTAAACTTGGAACATCCTATACACTTAGAGGAAGAATCAAATTATTTTATCGGTTTAAGCGGTTTTTATTCTGACAATTTTGTAATAAATATTAGTGAAAGTTCTCCTTATTGTATAGGATTTAGTGAGAAGAACATAACAAAAATATTATGGTTTAAACAAAGGATATTATACTTTCGATCAAATAAAAATTCCCTTAAAAATTATCTGAAAACATTCAAACAATCAGATAAATCTTTAAACTTTGACGAAAACAAGTTTGAAATGCAAAAAAATTATCTCTCTAATAAAATTCAAATAAAATCACCAGTAAGAATAATGTTTTCAGCAATTATTGTAGATTTGTTAGGGTTTGTTCAAGAAACTATTGAGCCAAATCAGGTATATTTAGGAAATAAAACGCCAAAATTTAGACCGTTCGATGTAATTGAAGTGCACTGCAATCTCGTTGAACCTAGTTTTGAAAATCATACCGAACATTTACACAAGAATCTGAAATTTTGTACACTTTTTTCCCAAATGTTGCTTATGGATCAAAAATCAGTGAAAAACCGAATGAAATCGATTATATTCCAATTAGAAAAAATATTAAAAGAATTCAAAAAATCGTTCTAACTATACAAGACTCTGAGGGAAATTTATTAAATAATGAGAGTAAAACAACAATATATTTAAGATTGTCGAAAGAATGATGAATCAAGGGGGGGAACGAATCGTTCTTACCTTCAAATTTTCAAGAAAATAGCCTTTAAAATATATAAATTACAAGAGTCTATGCCATAGACCCTTTCAAAATCTTCATCCTGACACTATTTTCATTAATGAATCTGGATTTTATTCTCGAAATAAAAATTACTAGTTAAATTTTCTTTTCTATCTAAATGGAGTCAGTTGTAGACCTACTCAATAATCAACTAAAATTCAATAACAAACATATCTTTTACGATTGTTGACGAAAACAATGTGATCTGGTTTAAGGCTAAAGACGTAGCAAAAATTCTAGAATATGAAAATACTATGGCAAACGATCAGAATAAACGTTGACGAAGATGATAAAAACTTCTATTTTAATCTAAATATAAGGGGGGCTATAAATAGCTTACCTTCAAACTTCCAAAATAACACTGTTTTCGTTAATGAATCTGGACTTTATTCTTTAATTTTGAGATCGCATAAACCAGAAGCGAAATTGTTTAAAAATTGGGTTACGAAAGAAGTATTACCTTCCATTAGAAAATTTGGTGAGTACAAACTTGAAAACAAGATTAAATATTTAGAGGACGAAGTTAAACACTTGCAAATTAAAGATGAAATGAAATCATTGAAAATAGAGAATCAAGAATTGCGAATGGAATTAATGAAGAGAGATATGGTATGTAAAGATTTTGATAAGAAAAAACACCATGTTTTTGTGTTAATTAAGAAGAATCACATGTGGGAATGGCCTTATTACGTTATCAGAGCTCAGAAACGAGAAATACCAAACCGATTAAAAACATCTAAAAATAAATTATCCTGAATTAGAGATTTTGTTCATTGATGACGAACCAAATTCTATCAATCTGTATAACCAAATGAAAGAATCTTTGAATATTTTATACAACGGAAATCATTTTACTACAAATATGGCAGAATCTCGACTGATTTATAGAATATCTAAATTACACGATGAAAATGTTTCTAAATTTTACTAAAAACTCTCGATTTATTATATTTTGTTTGTAAATGTTTAGCATAACTAGGTAACCATTGTAAAATCTTTTTTTCATATTCACAAGGCATTTCGTTTTTATAACTTTCGCTGAAAATTTTTTTAGCACAATCTTTGCAAAAAAGCATCTTTTCTATCTTTACTATACTGCCAGTTATTAAATTCAGAAATATTTTTAATTTCTTTTACAAAAGTAACAATTTTTTTCTTCTAAAGTTAATTTGTCCATTTTAACGTATAATTCCTTACAATAACAGTCTTTTCTATTCTCTTCTTGACACTTTGTACATTTCTTTTGAGACTCCATTTATATAGAAAAAATTATTACACGATGAAAATGTTAAACTCTTGAATTATGATATTTTGTTTGTAAATGTTTTTGATAATTATTTAACCATTTTATAGTTCTTCCACATTCACATTGAGTATCTTCATAATATAATCTATGGTGATTCTTCTTTACACAATCTTTACAATATGAGTCTTTCTTATCTCTACTATAGTGATCACTATTAAACTCTGAAATTTTTTTAGTTTCTTTACATTTAAGACATTCTTTATCTTCCAAAGTTAATTTTTCTATTTTATCATATAATTCTTTATGATATTCCCTTTCACAATCTTTGCAATTATAATGCATTCCATCTTTCCTATTTTTATCTTTATAAAATTCATTTAAATCTTTAAATTCTTTGCACTTTGTACATTTCTTTTGATACGCCATTTATATAGAAAAAATTACAGCTTTGACTTTCTCAATTCATATTCATAGAAATTTCCGGTTATTTCTTCATTATTTAAATCTTTTATACTATAAGTTACAGGATCTGTGTTATTAATCTGATAAATTACAAAGATTTCTCTTGACCAATTGTTCTTATATTTGCTCGAAAATGTTTGTTTTTTACTAACAATTCTTACATGATCATTGACTTTAAATTTAGTTTTCGTGTGAATTTCTGGTGGAACATACTTAAAAACCGACTCTAATAACTCTTTTTCTGCATCTTTATCTACGTCTTTAGGCTTCATTTTGATTGTGCTATGAACAGTATCGTTATATTTCTTTACGATTTCTTGAAGAATATCGATCCATTTAAAGTTTTTATTAATCTCAAAAAGAACCTTCATTCTTTCATTTTGAGTTCTGTTATATCTCTCTACAATACTTGATTTCTCTTCGTTTTCAGTATGATAAATCTTAATGTTGTATTTCCTCAAAACATCGTTACATTCTTTATTTTTAAACTCTAAAACCCTTATCTGTATGAAGTAGGTTAGGAGGTTTGTGATTGATCCTTATGGCATCTTTTACTATATCTTCGAAAGCTTTTGAAATATCCTTGCCGTTTTTTCTTTTGATAGATCTTGACCAAGCATATTTTGAGAAAGTATCAATAACATTTAACATATACTTAAATCCATCATTTTGATCTGAATAGTTAGACATTATAACTAAATCTGCTGCCCATAAATCGTCAATTCCTAATGTTATAATTTTTCTCTTTTTAAACTTCTTTCGTACTGGTGCATGAATTTCTCGAGCTTCAATCTCTATCTCATCTTTAGTCTTCAATTCTTGCTTAACAGGTTTTGGATTTGGATTCTTTATAAACTTACTCTTGTTTGTCTTACATTTTGAACATTTTGCTGCAATTCTATACAACCCGTTTTGAGTTTGAACGATTTTTGAATCTATATTTTTTCGTTTTCTTTTTACACTTGTGACAGTGAATTAAATCATCTTCCATTTACATATCAAAGTTTCCAAGTTTATTTAATTCGTCTAATATATCAGATTTTGCTTCATTTTTATAGCCATACGGTACTGTATCGATCTTATTTTCTAGAACGATTCTCTTATCATCTTTAGCGTTCAGTGCCAGCTTGTTTATGGTAACTGTGTACAATTCCATGTTTATAGCTTTTTATTACAGTCATCTCCCTAAATTCTTCTTTATCTTCGAACAAAACATCTCTTCAAGTTTTCGATATTTATTGTTTTATTTACAACGCTTCTCTTAATTCCTTTACACCTAACTGGATTTTTGTCTAGATATTTGTACGAGTACATCTTAGACCTTAAACCACAAAATTCTTCTAATATCTCGCCGTTCAATTCGTCTTTGAATTTCCCTATTACCTTCTTATTTTTAGTAGTGAAACATTCATGATCTTTTGGATAATCACTCGTATCAAAGTCATCTATATTTTCTTTAATAATTTTAAAAGGATCTCGTTTCAATTCTAGAAAATAACTGTCTGTATCCATATAACACAGATTCAAATCTGGATCAAACTTCTTTAATTTGTTGTAATAAAACTCGTACATTAACAATTTTGAGAGGTCGAGAACTGAAAATCCTATGTAGATCGGTTTGTTAAATTTAACCTTTTGTTTATACATGTGACTCGCTATACAGTTGTCGTCAAAGATGTTAAAGCATTTGAAATTTGTTTTCTTAGCTTGTTTCATTGAAAATTCTTCATTTCCTAGTCTAATATCACATCTGTTTCTCACATTTTCCATAGATTTTCCAAAAACTGAGTTGTTCATCAGCTTATAAAAGTCCTTTTCAAAGTCGCTTGTAGCTTTGGTCCTCATATTAGTATTAAAATCAATGTACTCTTTCATAAAAGGCTTCTGATCGAATGCAATAACTCTATTCACATGTTTCAAAATCATACCTTGTTCCAAATAGAACTTCAAATTTCTCGAATGAACAACGTATTCAGTTTTATCCAGTAGAGTTGTGCAAAGTTTGTTTTTAAAATGTTCTGGAGCAAGAGGTAAATCCTTGTGATGTTCGTGTAAATTTGTTGGATATCCAAGATCGACTTCGAGAATATAGCCATAATCTTCGTCGCCAGTGAGTTCTAAAATTGTTTCTTGCCACTCTTCTTTTGTATACGTTTTAGGTTCCATCCACTTGATATCGTTATATGGTAAACTTTGCATGAAGGCCATACCCATAAAGGTTATTAGCATCGAGATAGAGTAAATAGTTTTCGGGCTTTGTCTTATCAAAATCTTTTAAATATTTGTTATTTGCTTTCACATATCGTTTAATACACTGAGAAATGCCCCCGCGAATGCCTTTTTCAATCATCAAATACATATTATAATCACTAATTAATTGTAATTCTATCTTCGTTAATTATAACATTGCGTCCCATGCGAGACTGGGAGCTGTTAGATAGTGTGCCGGATCGAGTTTATAGCAATTCAAACAAATATTCCTAAAATTTTCAAAGATATCAGCGAGCAATAGAACATCTTGAATGTTATAGAGATCAGAGTAATTTCCTAGATTTTTCTCTTTTAATTTGTTCCAAACATTTAAGTAGTGTTGAAAATCTTTCTCAGATATGCTCTCATCTGTCAAAAGTGAATAGAAATCTTGAATTCTCAATTCTTCTGTGTAATCAAGTTTTTCAATACTGTCGATAAATTCATAGGGAAATATTCCTTTTCCAGATAGAATTTTAAAAATCTCGTCGTCGTCATTTGGCTGTCTTTCTATTATCTCATTCAGTCCATCTTGTATAAAATGATTTGTATGTTTGAAGTCTTCTCTCTTTAGATTTTTAGCTAACTTTTCTATAGACGAGGCCATGAATCTGAACGTGTCTACAAACGAAAACTTGATGAATTTTCTTGGCTTATCACCTTCGAATTCATAGCCATATCCAGAATTTACAGAATAATTTATATATTTTTCATCGGTGTTTGCAATCAAATCAACATTTCCATATTGTTTAGCCCAATTCTTTTATGTACAAATGAGTATCGTAATTTGACATATTGTGGCAGAAAACGGGAATATTCTGAGGAAATTTCAAATTTAGATTGCAACATGCATGAGCTGCGCCTCGAAACTTGCCGGTTAAATGACAATGATCTCTCACTTTATTATAACTCTTATCTTTCCAACTATCAGGAGTAAAACCATACTGAATTGACCCAACATCATAAGCAGACCATTCACAGATATGACAAACGTTTGAATTTTGATACGAAATTTCTTCTTCTTCTGTCAATTTCATAGGTTTCATGTTCTTAGAATTATATTTTTTCGCTATGTATTTCGATAATTTATTGAGTTCTTCAAACAATTTTGTCGGGACGTTTTTCAAATCTTCTTCATTTTTGGCACGATAACATATCGGTTTGTACATGCGATTGGTCACATTCGACACTAAATATAGAGTAAAAACCATAAGGAATGTGCCTCTGAATCTTGGTTGTAGTCGATCTTTGTGGATTGTTCTTGCATGTCGGAATTTTTTCTAATATGCTCTCAAAGTCCATATAAATTACGTACGGATGGTTAAATTTCTTTTGATAATTAGTAAATTTAGTTGTTTGACCTGGGAAATGGCATAATTGGCTTACAAACTTCATGATTTTTACAAATTTCTAAGTGATCTGTTAAATCTCCAGATTTGTAAAAATGGCTTAAACATCTTCTACACAAAAATTTTCTTTCTTTATGTTTAGACAACTGCGAAGAAACAAGCTTATTTAAATCGGTTATCAAAACATAATGAGATTTATCATCTTGTTTAACATACAATAAATCAATGTTTGTTTCAGCGTCATATTTTTCAGAAATTTGTAACGGAACAATGTTAATATTTTCATCAAAACTGTAGACATTGATAGACATTGTTGGATACTTATACTTGGAATTGTAGCTTCGTTTTTCAAATATTTGTATATCTTTCAGGGACATTGGATACTCAAAACCTGAAAATATTTCGTCATTCACAAATTTTTCGTATTGCTTTACACGTTCACAGTCTCTTTCTGGTTTTTCAATAGCACATCTTATTGAGTAAATAAAGCAAAAATCATCTCTATTTTTTATATTTATACAAGCTTTTTTATCTTTGATATTCTTTGGTAAATCGATGTATGATCCTGCATTCATCATTTCGTGTTTGTTAAGGCTCAAAACTAGTTGTTTACAACTTTTAAATGTCCATCCGGAACCTTTATTTGGATTATTCGTTTGTTCTCGATGTGTTAATTTATTAAATTGCTTAGTAATAAAGTCGTTTACGTCAAAGATTTCGTCTGCTTTGATAGTAAAATACATTAGACATGTTTGCGGTTCACCATTCACTAAAGTTCGTTCGTATTCACATTCCAAAGAGAGATAGCCCTTCATATTTTTAACATTTTCTTGAAATTTCTCGATTAAACTTTTAATTTTTGACCGCATAATTGAAAGATATTTGTAAATTGACATGGAATTGTCGTTCAAGTTTGTTAAAATGTATTGCTTGAAAAGACCGTGTATTGAGGATAAAACTTCTACATCAATGATATTTTCGGATTTTACTTTAAGAGTTTTATCAATTTCTTCGATCATTTCAGACTTGGTTTTATCGTTAGTACCGATAGCCAACTTTTCAGCTATTGAATGAAGTTTTTCATCATTAAATAGGTCGAGATTTTTTCTTTTCAAACTTTGAAATTTCTCTTTAATTCACGTAATTTCTCAATATTAAACATGTTTTCGTGATCGGCAATTTTATTTTCTCTAGCCCACTGTCTTAAATAATTTAGTTCATTATTGTAAATTTGCTTGTTTTTTTCATGACTTTTAGAATTATAATGGCGATCATAGTTTTTTCTTAAAATTTCTATTTTGCAGAACGGACATGATATTTTATCGCGCTCCATTTAGATAGAAAAATTTATTTAACTAAATGGTGCTTGTAAACCAACGATTGCGCCTCTCACGGCGTGATATCACTACGGATATGACGCAGGCGAAGCGATTATCGTGATGGTCGGTCTGTAGTAGCACACCTCGACTGTCATTGATCGACCGAGAAATGGTTTTGCACTTTTTGACTTTGAATTTTTTCTATTTAAATGGAGTTCTTGAAGGAGTTAAATGATATTGGAGAATGTAAGTTTAAAGAGTATAAGAAGTTAAATGAATTGGAAGAAAGGAAGAAACATAGAATCTTGAATTTGGAGAAAATGAAAGATAAATTCGGGTTTACAATAATTGCCGAGTTGGAAGATTGTAAAGTACACTTGCCGAACAGATTTTTGACTGTTTTGGATGAGAAAAAGATTAAAGAATTAAACAAAAAATGAAAAATTACACTTGATTGTTACTGGAAAGAAGACTATTAAAGATAAAGAAATTATAACAATTAACTTTGTAGAATAAAGTCTTAACTCTAAAACTTGCAGTCCCTCCCCACGTCATAGTACTGTTTTGATAACCATAGTTGGTGTCTTTCTTCATAGGAATCACATGGAATATTATCTACAGTAATACCTTTTGTTTCACACAAAATGTGGCTATATTCTATAAGAAAAATTCTATAATGCTCTTTAATGAATTGTGTTGATAAATCTTGATTACTCACAAAAATTCCTAAGAAATTCATCAATTAAGTCTTGATTATCTTGAAAGGACGTATAATATGGGAAAAATGTCATAAAAAAACGATGAAAACTCTCTGTTTGTTTATTTTTTACTTTCTTTTCAATATCTTTCGTAATTATATTAAATATATAATCCCTTATTTTTTTCGTTTTTTGCCGAATAGTAAAAAACACTCCATTAGACGTTTTTTCTGCAAAAGACTCTACAAGTTCTTTTAATTCTGTTTCATTTAAAGGACGGTATCAACTGTTGTTGAGAATAAACCGGCAATTCACTGAATTCATCTTTGTTTGCACTGTTTTTAATGCTAGAAATTGTAGAGACTTTGGTGAGTTCATGTTGTTTGGTGACTATTTAGTAGAAAAGTTTTTTATTAAAGTATGTTTTTAGTAAAAATGTTTTAAATTGATTAAATTTTATTAAGATTTCGAAGATTTTTCCTTTATTCGTAGCAGATTTGACAACATTTTACAAAGCACAGCTTAAGAAAGTAGAAGCAAACAGCTGTAGATTTGGTTAATTTTTCATTCCACAGAGTAGATAGTAATGTACCGATCGTATATATATATATATTATATATATATATATATACATACAATGGGCTGAGAACTGTTTGTTCTGCTAAACGACAACTAATATGGGATTTATAACAGTCTTTTAGTTTGTAGTAAAATTAGAACTTTAATATCTGCATTAGAGTACTTACCAAACACTGTATACCTAATATTTTGCTCAAATGTACAGTTAAAACATACTTTTCTTAACACTTTTAATTTCCTTATTTGGATATTTCTTGCCAATAACGTAGTGTAGCGGGTACCACAGTTATCGCAAGATAACCAGATCAAACGTCGATCATCCAATGGTGGTCGTTCGGAAGTCATGTTTAAGCCGTTGGCCCCCAGGTTTAGTGTTAAAGAGGGCTTCTTAGCCTTAACACACACACAGCCTTCTTAGCCCTAAATTCGCCTGGTAAAATAAGAAATCTATAATTTACTTTACTTTTTTAATCTTGTGCTCAACAGCGATTGCTGAAAAGGTCGAAGTAAGAAGTATTGTTACTATCAACTTGCTCTATGCTTTCACACTATAAATGTAAAAAAATTTTAAGTAGTCGTTAAGTTAATTAATCCTATGGTTTCGCTGCCATTCAACAATGTTTACACAAGAAAGTTGAGTACAGGCTCTCCGATTAATAATAAACGTGTTTGTAGTGATGCAACTTTAGAGATCAGTAGTAGGGCGTAACCCGCAGGAATTTTCTAAATAAGAATGAACCTAAGAATATCCATATTTTAAGTGCAATCGGTTGACTAGTTTGCGCGTGAAAGCGTAACAAAAGAAACACACATTCGCATATATAATATTAGTTTGGTGGTGGTTAAAATTTTAAACTTTGTTCCTTTGGTCAAATATTACTTATTTCACGATCTGTGAAATATAAGGGGGACGTGTGACATGTCGTGACATGCATTGGTTCTGTGCAGTGACTTTGTCTGGGTTCAGTCTCGCAACAGGGACTTAAAATTACGTTTGTTCTTTTGTAAACATGCAGCAACTTATAATGTTGTCAAGTCTAAGTGTTATAAGTTAATCGCCTAATCTCTTAGGAATTGTAACACCATAGGAAGCGGATGGATTTCAACCCTCAAAATGTAGTGGTATATATTTTATGTAACATATTTAGTGATATAAAACGTCCGCAATCCTGTTTCCTTTTCAAATCACCCATCTTCAATAAAAAAACTTGGAGCGGTCATAGGGATAATTATGGTAATACAACGAGTTTTGAGTTAGTGTGTAATGACGTCGTAAGTGGCCAATTTGAGATGTCCTGATGACGTCAGAGTTGCACCTACCGTGCTGCCTACTGCCTACTAGACGAGTGTGTCAAGGCCCGAGAGTGTGTAGGAACTGGGATGATTGACTTGTGCCCCAATTGTCGAAATGGTAATCGGTGACACCTCGCTTCTCACAGATGGACAGGTGGACGTCTCCATCAAGGACCTGTCTGTAGCTCTTCACCTCTAAACCCGTCAGTTGTCCTGCACGATGGAGGGAAGTGGTTGCCGAGAGGACATCGACCCGGGGCTGTTTTATGGTTTTATTTTGGACACGTACGTTATTTTGGATGCCTTAATACAGAACATATGTTTTTGGTACCATTTGTAAGTTTTTGTATTTTCGAAATGTTTGTATTAGTCAGTTTCTAAAAACATATTCCTGTAAATGAATACAATGAATATTTTACATATTGAGAAAATAATTATACTTACAGCAAAAGAGACCATGAAATGGCTTCCGAAAAATTCTTAAATTTATTACATTTCAATGATTTGTGAGCGTAAATGATTCGAATATGACCTTTTAGTACCAAGTCTCGTGCCTCCAGGCAAGAGTTCACACACTAACGGATAAACAGATGAGCAGACACAATTTTATACTGCTTACTAAATAAAAGAGAACAGCTGATTTCAAGGGCATTACTATAACCAATAGATTACCAGCATATCTGGAGTTAAAACTAATAACTAATTACCATTTAAGGTTAAATTCTCCAGCTGTTTTTCACGATCCAAGCAAAATGAGTACTTTCAACTTTCTAAAATACCTCTACTCTCGTACATTGTGATAAAAAGATCTTTCTTTTAAAAGCACTGTAGTCCTTATTGATTAGTGTTTTTGTTAGTACAAATTCAATATTGGTTAAATACCCTGATGCAGCAACAAATCGGAAAGAGTTATGTAATTTGTAGGAATGAATCAGCATGTAAATGATACTGTGAAAACTTCGTTTGAATAAATTAAGGCTCTTTCAGTAACAAAATTTAATAACACTTACAACCATTTGTCTTGCGAGGATTAAAACCAACTATTAATCCTCGCTATTTATTGGCTGGCTATTGATTATTATAGGCAGTTTCAACTCACATCTTCTTAAATATTACAGGTAAAATTTCGAAACTATATTTCCATAGAGCTCTTACAAATTACTCATTTTAACGACCTCATATATCCTCACATGACATATACTTAGACTCTGGATGCGGTACCACTTGCAAATGGAAACGAGTATTTAGGTTTCAATTTTTTTCAGAATTAAATAAAAAATAGGAGTAGTACAAAAACATCATCAAAGGCCTGACATTGTGGTATGCATATTACTGAAATTGCCTGGCATACGAGTTATGCTTGGTGTTATCCTAAAATTAGCTTAAAAATAAAATG